>NW_028167645.1:0-13230 GCF_964194135.1 Talpa europaea
TACATTCCTTCTCTTCTTCTTCTTTATATTCTTCTGTTTCTTCTGCATTTTCTGCTTTTCCAAATATTTCTTATTCTACTTCTGCTTTTCTTCAGCTTATTCTTCTGTGATTTCTGCGTTTTCATCTCATTTTTCTGTTTCTAATTCTTGTTCTTCTTGTTCTAGTTCCTCTTGTTCGTCTTGTAGTTCTACATCCCCTTCTCTTCTTCTTCTTCTTCATCTTCTTCTGTATCTTCTGCAATTTCTGCTTTATCAATTACTTCAACTTCTTCTGTTTCTTCTGCTTCTTCTTCAGCTTATTCAAGTGTTATTCTGCCTTTTCGGCTTATTCTTCTGTAATTTCTGCTTGTTCATCTAATTCTTCTGTGTCTTCTTCTTCTTCTTCTTCTTCTTCTTCTTCTTCTTCTTCTTCTTCTTCTTCTTCTTCTTCTTCTTCTTTCTTTCTTCTTCTTTCTCTTCTTCTTCTTCTTCTTCTTCTTCTTCTTCTTCTTCTTCTTCTTCTTCTTCTTCTTCTTCTTCTTCTTCTTCTTCTTCTTCTTCTTCTTCTCTCTTCTTCTTCTTCTTCTTCTTCTTCTTCTTCTTCTTCTTCTTCTCCTTCTCCTTCTTCTCTTCTTCTTCTTCTTCTTCTTCTTCTTCTTCTTCTTCTTCCTTCTTCTTTCTTCTCTACTACTACTTGTTCTTCTTGTACTTCTTCATAACCTTCTTGGTCTTCTTTATCTTCTTCTATTTCTTCTGCTTTTCTGCTTTGTAAATCACTTCTTCTTCTGCTTCTTCTACTCCTTCTTCAGCTTATTCTTCTGTTATTTGTGAGTTTCATGATAGTCTTCTGTTTGTTCTTCTTGTTCTTCTAAGTCTTCTTGTTCTCCTTGTAGTTCTACATCCCCATTTTCTTCTTCATCTTCTTCTGTTTCATCCGCATTATCTGCATTTTCAATTACTTCATCGATTCGTCTTCTTCTGCTGCTTCTTCATCTTTTTCAGGTGTTATTTCTGCTATTTCGGCTTCTTCTTCTGTAATTTCTGCATTTTCTTCTTATACTTCGGTTATTTTCCTTTTTCGCTTAATCTTTCTGTTAGTTCTGCTTTTCGTCTTATTCTTTGGTTTCTACTTCTTGTTCTTCTTGTTCATCTTGTTTTTCTTGCAGTTCTACATCTCCTTCTTCTTCTTCTGTTTCTACTGCATGTTATGCTTTTTCAATTACTTCTTCTTCTGCTACTTTCTTCTGCATCTCCTTCAGCTTATTCTCCTGTTATTTCTGCTTATTTTGCTTCCCTCTTCTGTTATTTCTGCTTTTTCGGCTTATTCTTCTGTTATTTCTGCTTTGTCGCCCTATTCTTTTTCTATTTCTGCTTTTCCATCTAATTCTTCTGTTTTTTCTTCTTGTTCTTGTTCTTCTAGTTCTTCTTCTTCATCCGCTTTTCTACATTCCTTTCTTCTTCTTCTTTATCTCCTTCTGTTTCTTCTTCATTTTCTGCTTTTTCCAATCTTCTTATTCTACTGCTTCTGCTTTTCTTCAGCTTATTCTTCTGTTATTTGTGCCTTTTCATCTTATTCTTCTGTTTCTACTTCTTGTTCTTCTTCTTCTTGTAGTTCTCCTTGTACTTCTACATCCCCATCATCTTCTTCTTCATCTTCTTCTGTTTCTTCCGCATTGTCTGCATTTTCAATTACTTCATCGCTTCTTCTTCTGCTGCTGCTTCTTCATCTTATTCATGTGTTATTTCTGCTTTTTCGGCTTATTCTGCTGTAATTTCTGCATTTTCGTCTTATGCTTCGTTTATTTTCCTTTTTTGGGTTAATTTTCTGTTAGTTCTGCTTTTTTCGTCTTATTCTTCGGGTTCCCCTTCTTGTTCTTCTTCTTCTTCTTGTAGTTCTACATCTCCTTCTCCTTCTTCTTCTGTTTCTTCTGCATGTTATGCTTTTTCAATTACTTCTTCTTCTGCGGCTTCTTCTGAACCTTCCTCGGCTTATTCTTCTGTTATTTCTTCTTATTTGCGTATCCTTCTGTAATTTCTGCTTTTTCCGCTTATTCTTCTGTTATTTCTGCTTTTTCGACCTTTCTTTTTCTATTTCGGCTTTTTCATCTAATTCTTCTGTTTCTTCTTCTTGTTCTTCCTGTTCTTCTAGTTCTGCTTCTTCATCTGGTTGTTCTACATCTCCTTCTTCTGCTTCTTTATCTTCTTTCTGCGTTTTCTGCATTTTCAATCACTTCTTCTCATGTGCGTTTTCATCTTATTCTTCTGTTTCTACTTCTTGTTCTTCTTCTTCTAGTCCTTCTTGTTCTCCTTGTAGTTCCACATCCCCATCTTCTTCTTCTTCATCTTCTTCTGTTTCTTCCACATTTTCAATTACTTCATCTACTTCTTCTTCTGCTGCTGCTTCTTCAGCTTATTCATGTGTTATTTCTTTTTTTCGGCTTATTCTTCTGTAATTTCTGCATTTTCGGCTTATACTTCTGTTATTTCTCGTTTTTCGGCTTAATCTCTGTTATTTCTGCTTTTCGTCTTCTTCGGGTTCTACTTCTTGTTCTTCTTGTAGTTCTACATCTCCCTTCTTCTTCTTCTGTTTCTTCTGCCTTTATGCTTTTTCAATTACTTTTTCTTCTGTGGCTTCTTCAGATCCTTCTTCAGCTTATTCTTCTGTTATTTCTGCTTTTTTTGTTATTCTTCTGTTTATTTCTGCTTTTTCGGCTTATTCTTCTCTTATTTCTGCTTTTTCAGTCTATTCGTTTTCTATTTCTGCTTTTTCATCTAATTCTTCTGTTTCTTCTCTTGTTCTTCTAGTTCTTCTTCATCGGGTTGTTCTACATTCCTTCATCTCCTTCTTCTTTATTTTCTTCTGTTTCTTCTGCATTTTCTCCTTTTCCAAATATTTCTTATTCTACTTCGGCTTTTCTTCAGCTTATCTTCTGTGATTTCTGCGTTTTCATCTCATTTTTCTGTTTCTAATTCTTGTTCTTCTTGTTCGAGTTCCTCTTGTTCGTTTTGTAGTTCTACATCCCCTTCTTCTTCTTCTTCTTCTTCTTCTTCTTCATCTTCTTCTGTATCTTCTGCAATTTCTGCTTTATCAGTTACTTCAACTTCTTCTGTTTCTTCTGCTTCTTCTTCAGCTTATTCAAGTGTTATTCTGCCTTTTCGGCTTATTTTTCTGTAATTTCTGCTTTTTCATCTAATTCTTCTGTGTCCTTCTTCTTCTTCTTCTTCTTCTTCTTCTTCTTCTTCTTCTTCTTCATCTTCTTCTTCTTCTTCTTCTTCTTCTTCATCTTCTTCTTCTTCTTCTTCTTCTTCTTCTTCTTCTTCTTCTTCTTCTTCTTCTTCTTCTTCTTCTTCTTCTTCTTCTTCTTCTTCTTCTTCTTCTTCTTCTTCTTCTTCTTCTTCTTCTTTCTTCTTCTTCTTCTTCTTCTTCTTCCTTCTTCTTCTTGTACTTCTTCATACCCTTCTTGGTCTTCTTTATCTTCTTCTATTTCTTCTGCTTTTTCTGCTTTGTAAATCACTTCTTCTTCTGCTTCTTCTACTCCTTCTTCAGCTTATTCTTCTGTTATTTGTGAGTTTCCATGATAGTCTTCTGTTTGTTCTTCTTGTTCTTCTAAGTCTTCTTGTTCTCCTTGTAGTTCTACATCCCCATTTTCTTCTTCATCTTCTTCTGTTTCTTCCGCATTATCTGCATTTTCAATTACTTCATCGATTCGTCTTCTTCTGCTGCCTCTTCATCTTTTTCAGGTGTTATTTCTGCTATTTCGGCTTCTTCTTCTGTAATTTCTGCATTTTCTTCTTATACTTCGGTTATTTTCCTTTTTCGGCTTAATCTTCTTTTAGTTCTGCTTTTCGTCTTATTCTTCGGTTTCTACTTCTTGTTCTTCTTGTTCATCTTGTTTTCTTGCAGTTCTACATCTCCTTCCTTCTTCTTCTGTTTCTACTGCATGTTATGCTTTTTCAATTACTTCTTCTTCTGCTACTTCTTCTGCATCTCCTTCAGCTTATTCTCCTGTTATTTCTGCTTATTTTGCTTCTTCTTCTGTTATTTCTGCTTTTCGGCTTATTCTTCTGTTATTTCTATTTCTGCTTTGTCGCCCTATTCTTTTTCTATTTCTGCTTTTCCATCTAATTCTTCTGTTTTTTCTTCTTGTTCTTGTTCTTCTAGTTCTTCTTCTTCATCCGCTTTTCTACATTCCTTTCTTCTTCTACTTTATCTCCTTCTGTTTCTTCTTCATTTTCTGCTTTTTCCAATCTTCTTATTCTACTGCTTCTGCTTTTCTTCAGCTTATTCTTCTGTTATTTGTGCCTTTTCATCTTATTCTTCTGTTTCTACTTCTTGTTCTTCTTCTTCTTGTAGTTCTCCTTGTACTTCTACATCCCCATCATCTTCTTCTTCATCTTCTTCTGTTTCTTCCGCATTGTCTGCATTTTCAATTACTTCATCGCTTCTTCTTCTGCTGCTGCTTCTTCATCTTATTCATATGTTATTTCTGCTTTTTCGGCTTATTCTTCTGTAATTTCTACATTTTCGTCTTATGCTTCGGTTATTTTCCTTTTTTGGGTTAATTTTCTGTTAGGTTCTGCTTTTTCGTCTTATTCTTCGGGTTCCCCTTCTTGTTCTTCTTCTTCTTCTTGTAGTTCTACATCTCCTTCTCCTTCTTCTTCTGTTTCTTCTGCATGTTATGCTTTTTCAATTACTTCTTCTTCTGCGGCTTCTTCTGAACCTTCCTCGGCTTATCTTCTGTTATTTCTTCTTATTTTGCGTATCCTTCTGTAATTTCTGCTTTTTCCGCTTATTCTTCTGTTATTTCTGCTTTTTCGACCTATTCTTTTTCTATTTCGGATTTTTCATCTTATTCTTCTGTTTCTTCTTCTTGTTCTTCCTGTTCTTCTAGTTCTGCTTCTTCATCTGGTTGTTCTACATCTCCTTCTTCTGCTTCTTTATCTTCTTCTGCGTTTTCTGCATTTTCAATCACTTCTTCTCATGTGCGTTTTCATCTTATTCTTCTGTTTCTACTTCTTGTTCTTCTTCTTCTTCTAGTCCTTCTTGTTCGCCTTGTAGTTCTACATCCCCATCTTCTTCTTCTTCATCTTCTTCTGTTTCTTCCACATTTTCAATTACTTCATCTACTTCTTCTTCTGCTGCTGCTTCTTCAGGTTATTCATGTGTTATTTCTGCTTTTTCGGCTTATTCTTCTGTAATTTCTGCATTTTCGGCTTATACTTCTGTTATTTCTCGTTTTTCGGCTTAATCTCTGTTATTTCTGCTTTTCGTCTTCTTCGGGTTCTACTTCTTGTTCTTCTTGTAGTTCTACATCTCCTTCTTCTTCTTCTGTTTCTTCTGCCTTTTATGCTTTTTCAATTACTTTTTCTTCTGTGGCTTCTTCAGATCCTTCTTCAGCTTATTCTTCTGTTATTTCTGCTTTTTTTTGTTATTCTTCTGTTATTTCTGCTTTTTCGGCTTATTCTTCTCTTATTTCTGCTTTTTCGGCCTATTCATTTTCTATTTCTGCTTTTTCATCTAATTCTTCTGTTTCTTCTCTTGTTCTTCTAGTTCTTGGTTGTTCTACATTCCTTCATCTCCTTCTTCTTTATTTTCTTCTGTTTCTTCTGCATTTTCTCCTTTTCCAAATATTTCTTATTCTACTTCTGCTTTTCTTCAGCTTATTCTTCTGTGATTTCTGCGTTATCATCTCATTTTTCTGTTTCTAATTCTTGTTCTTCTTGTTCTAGTTCCTCTTGTTCGTCTTGTAGTTCTACATCCCCTTCTTCTTCTTCTTCTTCTTCTTCATCTTCTTCTGTATCTTCTGCAATTTCTGCTTTATCAATTACTTCAACTTCTTCTGTTTCTTCTGCTTCTTCTTCAGCTTATTCAAGTGTTATTCTGCCTTTTCGGCTTATTCTTCTGTAATTTCTGCTTGTTCATCTAATTCTTCTGTGTCTTCTTCTTCTTCTTCTTCTTCTTCTTCTTCTTCTTCTTCTTCTTCTTCTTCTTCTTCTTCTTCTTCTTCTTCTTCTTCTTCTTCTTCTTCTTCTTCTTCTTCTTCTTCTTCTTCTTCTTCTTCTTTCTTCTTCTTCTTCTTCTTCTTCTTCTTCTTCTTCTTCTTCTTCTTCTTCTTCTTCTTCTTCTTCTTCTTCTTCTTCTTCTCTTCTCCTTCTTCTTTCTTCTTCTTCTTCTTCTTCTTCTTCTTCTTCTTCTTCTTCTTCTTCTTCTACTACTACTTGTTCTTCTTGTACTTCTTCATAACCTTCTTGGTCTTCTTTATCTTCTTCTATTTCTTCTGCTTTTTCTGCTTTGTAAATCACTTCTTCTTCTGCTTCTTCTACTCCTTCTTCAGCTTATTCTTCTGTTATTTGTGAGTTTCCATGATAGTCTTCTGTTTGTTCTTCTTGTTCTTCTAAGTCTTCTTGTTCTCCTTGTAGTTCTACATCCCCATTTTCTTCTTCATCTTCTTCTGTTTCATCCGCATTATCTGCATTTTCAATTACTTCATCGATTCGTCTTCTTCTGCTGCTTCTTCATCTTTTTCAGGTGTTATTTCTGCTATTTCGGCTTCTTCTTCTGTAATTTCTGCATTTTCTTCTTATACTTCGGTTATTTTCCTTTTTCGGCTTAATCTTCTGTTAGTTCTGCTTTTCGTCTTATTCTTTGGTTTCTACTTCTTGTTCTTCTTGTTCATCTTGTTTTTCTTGCAGTTCTACATCTCCTTCTTCTTCTTCTGTTCTACTGCATGTTATGCTTTTTCAATTACTTCTTCTTCTGCTACTTCTTCTGCATCTCCTTCAGCTTATTCTCCTGTTATTTCTGCTTATTTTGCTTCCTCTTCTGTTATTTCTGCTTTTCGGCTTATTCTTCTGTTATTTCTGCTTTGTCGCCCTATTCTTTTTCTATTTCTGCTTTTCCATCTAATTCTTCTGTTTTTTCTTCTTGTTCTTGTTCTTCTAGTTCTTCTTCTTCATCCGCTTTTCTACATTCCTTTCTTCTTCTTCTTTATCTCCTTCTGTTTCTTCTTCATTTTCTGCTTTTTCCAATCTTCTTATTCTACTGCTTCTGCTTTTCTTCAGCTTATTCTTCTGTTATTTGTGCCTTTTCATCTTATTCTTCTGTTTCTACTTCTTGTTCTTCTTCTTCTTGTAGTTCTCCTTGTACTTCTACATCCCCATCATCTTCTTCTTCATCTTCTTCTGTTTCTTCCGCATTGTCTGCATTTTCAATTACTTCATCGCTTCTTCTTCTGCTGCTGCTTCTTCATCTTATTCATGTGTTATTTCTGCTTTTTCGGCTTATTCTGCTGTAATTTCTGCATTTTCGTCTTATGCTTCGTTTATTTTCCTTTTTTGGGTTAATTTTCTGTTAGTTCTGCTTTTTCGTCTTATTCTTCGGGTTCCCCTTCTTGTTCTTCTTCTTCTTCTTGTAGTTCTACATCTCCTTCTCCTTCTTCTTCTGTTTCTTCTGCATGTTATGCTTTTCAATTACTTCTTCTTCTGCGGCTTCTTCTGAACCTTCCTCGGCTTATTCTTCTGTTATTTCTTCTTATTTTGCGTATCCTTCTGTAATTTCTGCTTTTTCCGCTTATTCTTCTGTTATTTCTGCTTTTTCGACCTTTCTTTTTCTATTTCGGCTTTTTCATCTAATTCTTCTGTTTCTTCTTCTTGTTCTTCCTGTTCTTCTAGTTCTGCTTCTTCATCTGGTTGTTCTACATCTCCTTCTTCTGCTTCTTTATCTTCTTTCTGCGTTTTCTGCATTTTCAATCACTTCTTCTCATGTGCGTTTTCATCTTATTCTTCTGTTTCTACTTCTTGTTCTTCTTCTTCTAGTCCTTCTTGTTCTCCTTGTAGTTCCACATCCCCATCTTCTTCTTCTTCATCTTCTTCTGTTTCTTCCACATTTTCAATTACTTCATCTACTTCTTCTTCTGCTGCTGCTTCTTCAGCTTATTCATGTGTTATTTCTTTTTTTCGGCTTATTCTTCTGTAATTTCTGCATTTTCGGCTTATACTTCTGTTATTTCTCGTTTTTCGGCTTAATCTCTGTTATTTCTGCTTTTCGTCTTCTTCGGGTTCTACTTCTTGTTCTTCTTGTAGTTCTACATCTCCTTCTTCTTCTTCTGTTTCTTCTGCCTTTTATGCTTTTTCAATTACTTTTTCTTCTGTGGCTTCTTCAGATCCTTCTTCAGCTTATTCTTCTGTTATTTCTGCTTTTTTTGTTATTCTTCTGTTATTTCTGCTTTTTCGGCTTATTCTTCTCTTATTTCTGCTTTTTCAGTCTATTCGTTTTCTATTTCTGCTTTTTCATCTAATTCTTCTGTTTCTTCTCTTGTTCTTCTAGTTCTTCTTCATCGGGTTGTTCTACATTCCTTCATCTCCTTCTTCTTTATTTTCTTCTGTTTCTTCTGCATTTTCTCCTTTTCCAAATATTTCTTATTCTACTTCGGCTTTTCTTCAGCTTATCTTCTGTGATTTCTGCGTTTTCATCTCATTTTTCTGTTTCTAATTCTTGTTCTTCTTGTTCGAGTTCCTCTTGTTCGTTTTGTAGTTCTACATCCCTTCTTCTTCTTCTTCTTCTTCTTCTTCTTCTTCTTCATCTTCTTCTGTATCTTCTGCAATTTCTGCTTTATCAGTTACTTCAACTTCTTCTGTTTCTTCTGCTTCTTCTTCAGCTTATTCAAGTGTTATTCTGCCTTTTCGGCTTATTTTTCTGTAATTTCTGCTTTTTCATCTAATTCTTCTGTGTCTTCTTCTTCTTCTTCTTCTTCTTCTTCTTCTTCTTCATCTTCTTCTTCTTCTTCTTCTTCTTCTTCTTCATCTTCTTCTTCTTCTTCTTCTTCTTCTTCTTCTTCTTCTTCTTCTTCTTCTTCTTCTTCTTCTTCTTCTTCTTCTTCTTCTTCTTCTTCTTCTTCTTTCTTCTTCTTCTTCTTCTTCTTCTTCTTCTTCTTCTTCTTCTTCTTCTTCTTGTACTTCTTCATACCCTTCTTGGTCTTCTTTATCTTCTTCTATTTCTTCTGCTTTTTCTGCTTTGTAAATCACTTCTTCTTCTGCTTCTTCTACTCCTTCTTCAGCTTATTCTTCTGTTATTTGTGAGTTTCCATGATAGTCTTCTGTTTGTTCTTCTTGTTCTTCTAAGTCTTCTTGTTCTCCTTGTAGTTCTACATCCCCATTTTCTTCTTCATCTTCTTCTGTTTCTTCCGCATTATCTGCATTTTCAATTACTTCATCGATTCGTCTTCTTCTGCTGCCTCTTCATCTTTTTCAGGTGTTATTTCTGCTATTTCGGCTTCTTCTTCTGTAATTTCTGCATTTTCTTCTTATACTTCGGTTATTTTCCTTTTTCGGCTTAATCTTCTGTTAGTTCTGCTTTTCGTCTTATTCTTCGGTTTCTACTTCTTGTTCTTCTTGTTCATCTTGTTTTTCTTGCAGTTCTACATCTCCTTCTTCTTCTTCTGTTTCTACTGCATGTTATGCTTTTTCAATTACTTCTTCTTCTGCTACTTCTTCTGCATCTCCTTCAGCTTATTCTCCTGTTATTTCTGCTTATTTGCTTCTTCTTCTGTTATTTCTGCTTTTCGGCTTATTCTTCTGTTATTTCTGCTTTGTCGCCCTATTCTTTTTCTATTTCTGCTTTTCCATCTAATTCTTCTGTTTTTTCTTCTTGTTCTTGTTCTTCTAGTTCTTCTTCTTCATCCGCTTTTCTACATTCCTTTCTTCTTCTACTTTATCTCCTTCTGTTTCTTCTTCATTTTCTGCTTTTTCCAATCTTCTTATTCTACTGCTTCTGCTTTTCTTCAGCTTATTCTTCTGTTATTTGTGCCTTTTCATCTTATTCTTCTGTTTCTACTTCTTGTTCTTCTTCTTCTTGTAGTTCTCCTTGTACTTCTACATCCCCATCATCTTCTTCTTCATCTTCTTCTGTTTCTTCCGCATTGTCTGCATTTTCAATTACTTCATCGCTTCTTCTTCTGCTGCTGCTTCTTCATCTTATTCATATGTTATTTCTGCTTTTTCGGCTTATTCTTCTGTAATTTCTACATTTTCGTCTTATGCTTCGGTTATTTTCCTTTTTTGGGTTAATTTTCTGTTAGTTCTGCTTTTTCGTCTTATTCTTCGGGTTCCCCTTCTTGTTCTTCTTCTTCTTCTTGTAGTTCTACATCTCCTTCTCCTTCTTCTTCTGTTTCTTCTGCATGTTATGCTTTTTCAATTACTTCTTCTTCTGCGGCTTCTTCTGAACCTTCCTCGGCTTATTCTTCTGTTATTTCTTCTTATTTTGCGTATCCTTCTGTAATTTCTGCTTTTTCGCTTATTCTTCTGTTATTTCTGCTTTTCCGACCTATTCTTTTTCTATTTCGGATTTTTCATCTTATTCTTCTGTTTCTTCTTCTTGTTCTTCCTGTTCTTCTAGTTCTGCTTCTTCATCTGGTTGTTCTACATCTCCTTCTTCTGCTTCTTTATCTTCTTCTGCGTTTTCTGCATTTTCAATCACTTCTTCTCATGTGCGTTTTCATCTTATTCTTCTGTTTCTACTTCTTGTTCTTCTTCTTCTTCTAGTCCTTCTTGTTCGCCTTGTAGTTCTACATCCCCATCTTCTTCTTCTCATCTTCTTCTGTTTCTTCCACATTTTCAATTACTTCATCTACTTCTTCTGCTGCTGCTGCTTCTTCAGGTTATTCATGTGTTATTTCTGCTTTTTCGGCTTATTCTTCTGTAATTTCTGCATTTTCGGCTTATACTTCTGTTATTTCTCGTTTTTCGGCTTAATCTCTGTTATTTCTGCTTTTCGTCTTCTTCGGGTTCTACTTCTTGTTCTTCTTGTAGTTCTACATCTCCTTCTTCTTCTTCTGTTTCTTCTGCCTTTTATGCTTTTTCAATTACTTTTTCTTCTGTGGCTTCTTCAGATCCTTCTTCAGCTTATTCTTCTGTTATTTCTGCTTTTTTTTTGTTATTCTTCTGTTATTTCTGCTTTTTCGGCTTATTCTTCTCTTATTTCTGCTTTTTCGGCCTATTCATTTTCTATTTCTGCTTTTTCATCTAATTCTTCTGTTTCTTCTCTTGTTCTTCTAGTTCTTCTTCATCGGGTTGTTCTACATTCCTTCATCTCCTTCTTCTTTATTTTCTTCTGTTTCTTCTGCATTTTCTCCTTTTCCAAATATTTCTTATTCTACTTCTGCTTTTCTTCAGCTTATTCTTCTGTGATTTCTGCGTTATCATCTCATTTTTCTGTTTCTATTCTTGTTCTTCTTGTTCTAGTTCCTCTTGTTCGTCTTGTAGTTCTACATCCCCTTCTTCTTCTTCTTCTTCTTCTTCATCTTCTTCTGTATCTTCTGCAATTTCTGCTTTATCAATTACTTCAACTTCTTCTGTTTCTTCTGCTTCTTCTTCAGCTTATTCAAGTGTTATTCTGCCTTTTCGGCTTATTCTTCTGTAATTTCTGCTTGTTCATCTAATTCTTCTGTGTCTTCTTCTTCTCCTCTTCTTCTTCTTCTTTTCTTCTTCTTCTTCTTCTTCTTCTTCTTCTTCTTCTTCTTCTTCTTCTTCTTCTTCTTCTTCTTCTTCTTCTTCTTCTTCTTCTTCTTCTTCTTCTTCTTCTTCTTCTTCTTCTTCTTCTTCTTCTTCTTCTTCTTCTTCTTCTTCTTCTTCTACTACTTGTTCTTCTTGTAATTCTTCATACCCTTTTTGGTCTTCTTTTTCTTCTTCTATTCTTCTGCTTTTTCTGCTTTGTAATTCACTTCTTCTTCTGCTTCTTCTACTCCTTCTTCAGCTTATTCTTCTGTTATTTGTGAGTTTCCATGATAGTCTTCTGTTTGTTCTTCTCGTTCTTCTAAGTCTTCTTGTTCTCCTTGTAGTTCTACATCCCCATTTTCTTCTTCATCTTCTTCTGTTTCTTCCGCATTATCTGCATTTTCAATTACTTCATCGATTCGTCTTCTTCTGCTGCTTCTTCATATTTTTCATGTGTTATTTCTGCTATTTCGGCTTCTTCTTCTGTAATTTCTGCTTTTTCTTCTTATACTTCGGTTATTTTCCTTTTTCGGCTTAATCTTCTGTTAGTTCTGCTTTTCGTCTTATTCTTTGGTTTCTACTTCTTGTTTTTCTTGTTCATCTTGTTTTTCTTGCAGTTCTACATCTCCTTCTTCTTCTTCTGTTTCTACTGCATGTTATGCTTTTTCAATTACTTCTTCTTCTGCTACTTCTTCTGCATCTCCTTCAGCTTATTCTCCTGTTATTTCTGCTTATTTTGCTTCTTCTTCTGTTATTTCTGCTTTTCGGCTTATTCTTCTGTTATTTCTGCTTTGTCGCCCTATTCTTTTTCTATTTCTGCTTTTCCATCTAATTCTTCTGTTTTTTCTTCTTGTTCTTGTTCTTCTAGTTCTTCTTCTTCATCCGCTTTTCTACATTCCTTTCATCTTCTTCTTTTTCTCCTTCTGTTTCTTCTTCATTTTCTGCTTTTTCCAATCTTCTTATTCTACTGCTTCTGCTTTTCTTCAGCTTATTCTTCTGTTATTTGTGCCCTTTCATCTTATTCTTCTGTTTCTACTTCTTGTTCTTCTTCTTCTTCTAGTTCTCCTTGTACTTCTACATCCCCATCATCTTCTTCTTCATCTTCTTCTGTTTCTTCCGCATTGTCTGCATTTTCAATTACTTCATCGCTTCTTCTTCTGCTGCTGCTTCTTCATCTTATTCATGTGTTATTTCTGCTTTTTCGGCTTATTCTTCTGTAATTTCTGCATTTTCGTCTTATGCTTCGGTTATTTTCCTTTTTTGGGTTAATTTTATGTTAGTTCTGCTTTTTCGTCTTATTCTTCGGGTTCCCCTTCTTGTTCTTCTTCTTCTTCTTGTAGTTCTACATCTCCTTCTCCTTCTTCTTCTGTTTCTTCTGCATGTTATGCTTTTTCAATTACTTCTTCTTCTGCGGCTTCTTCTGAACCTTCCTCGGCTTATTCTTCTGTTATTTCTTCTTATTTTGCGTATCCTTCTGTAATTTCTGCTTTTTCCGCTTATTCTTCTGTTATTTCTGCTTTTTCGACCTATTCTTTTTCTATTTC
Organism: Talpa europaea; assembly: GCF_964194135.1. NCBI lineage: Eukaryota > Metazoa > Chordata > Mammalia > Eulipotyphla > Talpidae > Talpa > Talpa europaea. The sequence goes on from NW_028167645.1 coordinate 13,014, forward strand.
GGCTTTTTCATCTATTTCTTCTGTTTCTTCTTCTTGTTCTTCCTGTTCTTCTAGTTCTGCTTTTCATCTGGTTGTTCTACATCTCCTTCTTCTGCTTCTTTATCTTCTTCTGCGTTTTCTGCATTTTCAATCACTTCTTCTCATGTGTGTTTTCATCTTATTCTTCTGTTTCTACTTCTTGTTCTTCTTCTTCTTCTAGTCCTTCTTGTTCTCCTTG
>NW_028167644.1:0-13097 GCF_964194135.1 Talpa europaea
GAGGAGGGGGCCCGGGGAGGAGGGGCCCGAGGAGGAGGGGACCCGGGGAGGAGGGCCCGGGGTGGAGGACCCGGGGAGGAGGGGACCCGGGGAGGGGGGACCCGGGAGGAGGAGCCCGAGGAGGAGGGGACCCGGGGAGGAGCCCGCCCCCAGACCCCGGCCGCCGCGCCCCCCCTGTGGGCGGAGCCCTGGCGACCCCCGCGGGCGGCGCTCAGGACGCTCACCTAGCTCGCCGGCGGCCTCCCGTCCCGCCCCTTCCGGCGGAAGGCCCGCCCCTCACGTGCCACTACCCTCTCCAGCCATTGGCTGCTCCTGCGGGCGGACGGAGGTCAGCGCGGCCGCGACGGCGCCTACCGCGCGACGCGGCCCGTCCTCCCCGCCCCGCCTCTTCCAGCGGCTGCCCCGCCCCTGTCACGTGCTCGCGAGCGTGGGGTGGGGCGAGGCCTGCGCGGTGACGCGGCGACGCAGAGCGGGCGGGGCGTGCGCCGGGGCGGGGCCCGGGGCGTCCTGGCGCGGGGGGGCGCCCGCGAGCGGGCGGCGGGCGGCGGCGGCGCGGGGCCGGCCCCGGCCGGTGAGAGGCGGTGGCGGGCGGGAGCCGGAGCCCGCGGGGCTGGGCGGGCCCGGTCGCCGGAGGCGCGCGCGCGGCCGGCCCGGGAAGCCTGGTTGGAGACGCCGGCCGCGCGCGGCCGCGCCGGGCGGCCCCCCGGCCCCCCCCCCCGTCCTGGGCGCGCCCCGGAGTCGTCCAGACGCTGCTGGAAGCCGGGCCCCCCGGGCGCCGCGCCGCGCAGGGCGCCCAGCACCCGAGTGGCCCCACGGCCCTCACGCCAGCTGCCGGCCGGCCTCCCACGCGGGCCGAGGACGTGCAGCTCCCGGGCCGCCCCGCCTCCAGGGTGCCCGTGGGCCCGAGCGCCCGACACCCGCCGCCTTCGCCGGCCCCAGCCGCCCCGGCGCGCCCCACCCCGGCCCCGGCCCGGAGGTCAGGTCGGGCGCCTGCCGGGCCCCCGCCTCCCGGAGCAGCGCAGAAGCCGCGGAGGGCCCGCGGCGCCCCCGGGCTGGCGCCCCCTGCCCGCGCGGTGGCCGGGGCGGGGCGGGGCGGGGCGTCGCCGCGGTGTCCCCCCCGCCCCCCACGCTGGCCCCCGGCCGGGCCGGCAGGCGCGGCGCGGCGCCGGCTAGAAGCGGAGACCGGAGTCCCCCGGCCGGCGGGCGCGGAGGGATGTCAGGAGCAGCTGCTGGAACTTTCCGGATGACGCGGCCGCGGTGACCACGGGCGGAGGCGCGGCCCGGAGGTGTCGGCGGCCGCAGGGGCTGGGGAGCCCCCGACTGGAGCGCAGACCCCCGCGGGGAGCGGGGCCGCACGGGCGCGTGTCCCCCGGGGCCGGGGCGTCGCTGGGGGAGCCGGACGCCGCGGAGCTGCGGGCACTGCGACGTGGAGAGCAGCAGCGGGCCGGGCCGGGCCGGGCCGGGCCGGGCCGACGGCGGGCAGCTCGCCCGGCTCAGGGCGACAGGACTCGGCCGCGGCCAGCCGGACGTGCCCACCGGGGGCCTCCCCGCGCCGGCCCCCCGCGCCGACGGCAGCAGCTGGCGCGCCACACGGGGTAGGAAATGCAAAGCCCTTTATTCCAGTTTATTGGCTACTCGACACGACATGCAGGGCGGGCGCGAGGACGAACCTCCGCGGCGCCGGGCGCGGCCTACATGATGTACACCTTCTCCGCCTGCGAGAAGTGGAAGACCTCCTTGGTGCGCGGGCACACGACCTTGTCGTCCTGGCGGATGGACAGCAGGGACTGCGAAGGGAGGCGGGTCAGCGCGGGCGGCGCGGGCGGCCCCCCCGCCGCCCGCCGCCCGCGCCTCACGTTGTAGCCGTAGACGTGGCCGTTGGGCAGCATCATGGGCGGGTTGTTCTCGTTCATGACGTCGCCCGAGATCTTGCAGACCAGGCGCGAGTTGGCGCAGTGGGCCATGGGCAGCGGCCGGGCCAGCTTGTTCAGGGAGCGGCTGCACACCGGGCAGTCGGGGCTCTTGGAGCTGCCGTCCTCCTTGTAGCACTGCCTGCGCGCGGGTTAAGGGAGGCCCAGACGCCGCTCCGCCCGCCCGCCGGCCCGCCCGCCCGCCGCGCCCCCGCCCGGGCCCCGCGCGCCCCGCCCGGCCAGGCCGGTCCCGCTGGACCGGCAGCAGCCCCCGGGCCCGGGCCCGCCACGGGCAGGGCTGGGGGCGCCCGGCGCAGAGCGCACGGGACGGCGGGCGGGGCCGGGGGTCCACCCTGTCGGGGCGCCCCGTCCAGCCGCACAGCCGCCGCCGAGGGCGCCCAGAGGGGACCCTAGCGGGCGGCTCCGGAGGGTCCCCAGGAGCCCGCGGGGAGCCGCTCCGACGGGTAAAAGCCCCGGCGCCAGGGGCGCGCGCTCGGGGCCGCGGAAGGATACGGCGTCTTTATGGCCGAGAGGCCGGCCTGCAGCGTGAGCGTGAACACCGAGTTGTTCCCCAGCTGGTGCAGCCGGTAGTTGTCGTACCGGAACTGCTGGATCAGCATCCGCCACCGGGCCGGGTCCAGCAGGTCCTGGAAACGAGGGCAGCGGCAGAGTCTGGGGCTGCCCGCGTGTCTCCTGACCCCAGCGGCCCGCGGCCAGCCCAGCAAGGCCGTCAGAGCCAAGGGAAAGCGTCATTCCAGGAAAAACCCGCCCAAGTGGGCACCAGCAGCTCCCCCCACCCCCGGAAATGCCTAACAGAGACCTGGGTCTGGCCAGGTTTAGACCCCAAGCGGGGGGGCCAGAGGGGCCATCACCCCGCATCCAGGGAGGCACTGGGAGGGGTGGGCTGGCCGGACACACACCTCACCCCACCAGTCAACAGGCACCTGCGTTGTCACTGTCCACAGAGCCCAGTCCGAGCCCAGGGCCCAGTGCACAGTCCAGCACACGGACCCCAGCCACCCGCTGGACCCGGCGACAGGCTGTGTCACGGCCGCTCCGGTCTCCGGCGTGGCCTGTGAGCGCCCTGGCTGCACTCCTGGCCGGCCGCCCAGCACTCTACAGGTGTCGACTTGAGCAGCTGCCGGAGGCCCTCCCACCGGTCGCCCCTCATACTCTGCATTTCCCTGACCGTCTACATGGCCCGGAAGTGGGAGTCCGAGGCGCCACTGCCAAGTGGATGCTATCCCGACAAGCCCAGGAGACCGCCAGGGCACCCCCTGGCCGCAGCACTGTGGGCACCCGCTGCCTTGAGCGAGCAGGCCCAGAGCCAGGCAAAAGCCCTGGTCCAGATGACGGCCCGAGGCCACAGGTCTGCAGGGTGACCAGGGCCAAGGGCGGTGCCCACACGAGGACTGCAGAGCCTACCGCCGGTCAGCCCGGGAGAGGACGCTGCTGGGCACAGGGCATGGGCAGCAGGCAAGACAGGCGCAGGTCACAGCCGCACAGGCAGCTTCCCGTAGTGGGCAAGAGCAGAGCCGGCCCTGGACAGGCCGGGAGCCGTGAGGAGGTGACTCCCAGCCGGTGCCGAGGGGGTGCGGGCTTAGTCAGGACTGGAGACGGCAGTGGGTCAGGACGGGGACTGAGGACAGCAGACCAGGTTCTGAAAGGTGCCCGCCTGCGCGCTGCGGACAACGGCCCCATGGGAGCGGGGCAGCATCACGCGGTGCCCCCAAGTTCAGCTTTCTCACCCTGAAAGGGGAGCCAGGCAGGCGGCCTACCTTGTAGGGAGAGATATGCGTGTCGGGGGGGAAGGCCAGCATGCCCATGACCTGGCGGACCTCATCCAGCTGGCTCCCCTCGGCCTGGCTGAAGTGCTTCCTCGCATGTCTGGGGGACGGGGACAACGGCTCGTCACCTGCGCTGCCCCGGCACCCGGCGTGAGCCCGTGGTCAGCAGACGCCCCCCGAGAGCTGAGCCCTGAGACCCCACCTCAGCCCAACCCAGGGCACCGCCAGCCCCAGCTCTGCTCCCACCCCAGCCCCTGCAGGTGTCCTCCCAGGCCCCCTCAGTCCCCAGAGGGCAGTCCTCTCAGGAGCCCTGTCCACCTGCAAAGGCTCAGCCGGGGCCCGCCCTGGGGCAGCTGTCAAATCCCAGCCGGGAGCAGAGCCAAGAGCCAAGAGCCAAGAGCCTCACAGCGGGGTACGGCCGTGCGGCGCCCCCTCCTAGCAGCACCCCCAGGGAACTCTGCCGCCACCCTCCCAGCTTGGGCCCGCAAGGCTGGAGTGTGAGCCCGTGCCAAGGGCCACCCCGCGTCAGGCCAAGGGGGCCTGCACACCCCACCGGCCCCTGCTGTCTGTGATGATGGGACCAGGCCAGCAGGCCCTCCTGAGCAGCAGGGGGGTGTCTGGGGCAGCGGGCCTCGGCAGAACCGCCACTGTATACACGTCATACCTCACGGCATCCAGCCTCTTGTTCTGCCGCACGAGCTCAATGAACTCCTGGATCCTGAGGCTGAACTCCAGGCAGCTCTGGGAGCAAAGACAAGAGGAAGCTCAGCTGACAGCCCAGAGCCTGGTCCTGCCACTTGGTCCCGGGCACACCGCGCTGGGCACTGACTGCCAGCCAGCCCCTTGGGGCCCAGCGTGACAGCACTGTGTGCAGGAGCCCGGGCTGCGGAGGCCGCTCCCACCCCTGCAGCTCCAGGTCCGTGTCCCACAGGCGCACCAGCCGGTGGTGGTGGTGCTGCTTGGAGCTGCCCCTAGCGAGTGACCTCTTTGGGCAGCACTGGGCTTCGTCGTATAAAGGACACCGGCCACCCCACTGCCCTGGGCAGCTCAGCAGCTGCCCAGCCCCGTGCGGAGGCCCGAGGCCTGGTGGGAAGACCCAAGGGCGGCACCTCACAAGAGCAGAAGATCGGAGGGCTCGCGGGGTGGGGGCCAGACAGACACCCTGAGCACATTCCAGGCAGAAGAGCGAGCCAACTGAAAGGTCCTGGGGTCATGGCCCCAGAACAAGAGTCGCTGACCCCGAAGGCACCATAAGCCTGCCGTGGGGACCAGGTAGAGACCTCGGGGAGGGGAGCTCACTAGACGCCAGGGCCCGTGAGGGGGAAGGCCCAGGATCTGTGGGGCTGTGAGGTGGCCAGGCCCAGGTGTAGGAGGGGTGCCCAGGGGGTCTCAGGGCCAAGTCCAGCGCCAAGAGAGGCACCACCAGCAGGGTCAGTCCCTGGGGCCACACGCTGACCTGGAATCTGAGGCCAGGAGTCCAGCATGGGCCAAAGCCCTCGCAGCTGTGGGGAGGGGCGGCAGGTAACGTGAGCTTGTCACCCCACGGAGCAGCGAGGTCACTGCTAAAGCAAGGACAGGCGGCTGCAGAGCTCAGGGCCCCTGGCTGGGAGGTGAGCTAGCAAAGAGGCAGGGGCGGCACAGGGTCAAGCCCCAGGAGGCAGGGAGGCTGCAGGCAGGCCCTGGGGCTCAGGCCCTGCACTCAGGGCAGCACCTCCTGCCGCATGCACACCAGCCACCTAAGGCGGCAGCTCAGCAGGGCCGGGCCCCAGGACCACACGGCAGGAGGGCAAAGGCCAGCTCGTGCCGTCCAGGCAGCTGGACCCGGCCCCGGTGCCGTAGGTGGGCCGGCGGCCCCAGGCCACTTACCTGGTGTGCGGCCAGCACCTGCCCCGCCCTCCCGCCCGCAGACCCGCCAGGCCGGCCGGCCGTGTGCAGAGCGGGTGTGGCCATGCTGAGAACAGGACAAAGACCTTTCAGAGGTCAGACTGGCAGGAAGGGCCCCGCCTGCTCCCCAGGCCCGGATGGCCACCGTGTCTGCCGGGAGGGCATGCGACTTTAACTGCGGGAGGAAGGGACCGGGCAGGCCCAGACCAGCAGTGCCGCAGCGAAGCCCTGGCTCCCATGCCACAAGGCTGACCTGTGCGCCCCTCGGCAGGACGGGCTCGTCCAGGCGGGCTTTCAGAGCCCTAACGGCTCCGTGCAGGCCGAGATGCAGGCGCAGGTTCCCGGGACCCATAGCCAGAGGACCCGGGCACGTGCCCCCAGGAGGCAGCTCCTGCAGGCCCGGTGCACGGCCACCGCGGGCAGCAGCTGCCTGCAGCCTCTGCCTCTCAGGCCTGGGGCGACAGCCCCGCACACAGCTGCCAGATTGGCCTGGGGCCCCTCCCCGCCTGCCCGCTGGGGTGTGGGCAGTTAGGCCCAGACCCCCAGCGCTGGTGCCCCCAAGGCCCACGCTTGGCTGCAGCTGCCCTCCTGGACGGTCACTCAGCCCCTCCCTGCGGCCGGCACCAGCTCTCAGGCCTGCCCGCCCCCTGCAGTGGCCTGGGGCCCTGGCCAGGCAGTGCTGCGGTGGGCAAGTCCAGGCCCCAGACAGCCTGCGGGCGCTGGCCCAGCCCCGGGGTGCAGCCCGGCCGGGGCGGGGGAGCAGGAGCAGGGCCGGGTGTTACATACCAATTCTGGCTTTCCTTTTAGGGTTTCCATACCAAGATCCTCACTCTCTCTAGGGGAGCCACTGGCCGCTCTACCCTTGCGTCCCGTCTTCACGTCCTGCTCGCCTTGGCGGCCCTGGGTGGCAGAGAGCGTCACCCTTGGCTGGTGACTACGCGCGGGGACAAGCCAGCCGGGCGGGTGGACGCAGTGCTCAGCGGAGCACGCCGCGCAGCGGGAGCTGGCCAGCCATAGGTCTGCGGGGCGGCCCCGTCTGGGGGAGGCACCTTCAGGCCTCCTCAGCTGTGGCTGGGCCTCCAGAAAAGCCATGATCAAGAGTGTCCGGGACAGAAGCCCCGCTGAAGGCCGCACCCATAACCCGCCTGCACAGAAGACCTGTCCACACCCGTCCCAAGACGCTCCTCGGGGATCCACCTGCGGCCGAACAGCACCAGCAGAAGCCCCAGCGCCTGCACCGTCAGCCAAGGGGCTGTGAGCAGCAGCCAAGGCCGCCATGCCCCGCGACGGCCCCTGCAGCGAGTGCCCCAGCAGGAGGCGCCAGCCCCACGAGCCCTACACAGCCCCGCCCGCCCGTCCACAGGGAGCAGGATGCCCGCCCCGAGCCCCGCCCACCTTCATCTTGCGCAGGCGGGACTTGTTGTCATGGCACCAGGCCAGGCAGGTGGCCGTCTCCCGCCGCTCCAGGGACTCCTCCACCTCCTTGGCCGTCAGGAACATCTCGATGTTCACTAGGTCCTTGGAGGAGGAAAGGGGGCGCTCGGAGCGCGGCCCAGGACCCCCCCCCCAGCACCGGGGGCCTCCCCCGGGGTGACTGGGGCGGACAGCCCCACGGGGCTCACGTGGGGCCGGTGCCCACATTCCCCTTGGCCAGAGAGCCAGGCCACTCCCCGAGCCCGGAGATAGCCACGGGGCTTTCCCCAAGACTGATGGGAACTTGGGCTCCCGCGAGTGGGGCCGGGCGGGCTGAGGGTGGTCTCGGCGTCCACACCGCGGGTGGCGCCCACCTCGATGCCGCTCTGGCGCGCCAGCTTCACGGCCGTGTTGTAGTAGCCGCAGCGCAGCAGGTGCTCGGCCATCATGCGGTCCATGCGCTGGCGCTTCCACAGGCTGGCAGCCGCCGGCTGATCGCTGCTGTGCTCCTTGAGGTGCTCGATGCGGCGCTTGCACAGCTTCGCGCTCTCGTCCTCGGCCTGGATGGACTCCACCGCCTGCACACGCGGGCGCTCAGGACTGGCGGCCGCCCCGCAGCGCCCTCTCCCTCGCAGCGCCCCCAGCACCCGGCCCAGGCCGCAGGCGGGCGAGGGCCACACTGACCTTCCTCTTGAGGACGCTGAGCTTCTCCACCACGCCGTCCAGAAGGCTGACCACGGAGTCCACGGCCGGGCAGCTGCCCAGGGTCTTCTCCAGCTCGGCCACCACCATGGTCACGTGGCTGGTCTCGCGGTCAATGTTCTTCTGGGCGGCCCGGAAGCGCTTGTTCAGGGTCTCGTAGGGGACCTGCGGGAAAGGGCAGGCGGAGTGAGAGTGTGGGAGGCCCCGCAGCGGGCAGCAGGAGCTGGGCGGCCGGCCCTGAGGCCCATGTGCGGCAGCGGCGCACAGCCAGGCCAGGCCAGGCCAGGCCCACAGAGCGCGCTCGGCCCAAACGCTTGCCTGCGAGCCAGAAGGAGCGAGACCCAGCCGGCGCCTCACAGGGAGCCCGCGCCGCAGGGCCGCACCCTGGTGGGCGGCTGCTTGGGCTGCCAGCCCTGACTGCAGGGCCGGCTTCGGAGAGAGCAGGTGGCCCAGACCCGGCTAGACCCCCACTGCCCATAAGCGCGCCAGGGCTGCAGCAGCAAGCCACGCCCACCCGCCAGCAGAGCCCAAAGGGGGCCGAGGGTAGACACCCCATGGCCCGCAGGCGGTAGCTGTGCCTGGTCAGCCCTGGTCTCCCAGCCACGCATTCGCCTGGGAGACTCGCATCTGACGACTTCACCCTGTGACGAGAGTGCAAGCCGGCCGGTCACTAAGGGAGCCTACGAAGGCGCTGCCAGTGTCCCGAGGCCCTGAGCCTCGCCTGGGGCGCAGGAGCTGGGCCAGACAACGGGTGAGGCGCCGGCTGGCGCTGTTCGGGGCTCCTGGGGAGGAGGGCGCCCCTGTGGGCACGAGGTGAGGCACAGAGCTCCAATCCCCTGGGCTCCGGGGAGACGCGATATGGAAGGTCCTGGCCAGAGAGGGCCGTGTCGCCGCCCGCCTGGGCCTCGGCCAGCCCCTCAGCACGGGGGGTGGCCTCCACAGAGCAAACCCTGGCCGGGCTGTGCTGTCAGGCAGGGATGGAAGGAAGGAGGCGGGACACAGGAAGGGCTGCGGCCCAGCCCCGATGGTGCCGGGAGGGAACGGGCGCCACGTCCTCAGGTCCCTTTGAAGACTGAAGCTCCCAGCCCCGGCCGCTGCACCACACGCCAGCAGTGAGAGCTTCTGGGGGGGCCCCAGAGTGAGCTGCCCCCCACCCTCCACCCTGGTCCTAGGCCAGCCAGGCCGAGAGGAGCTGCAGAAAGCCCGGGACAGCCCCGAGCGCGCCCTGCATGAGGCTGGCCGGGCGGGGGTGGGGCTCCGGAAAAGCCCAGGCCGCGATTACGCGGGTCCCCAGGCGCCGGCTGCACTGCTGGTCTGGGATGAAAGTCCCCCCTTGAGACAAGGACACAGGCCCAGGAGGAGGCGCAGGGAGAGGAGCAGCCGAGGACAGGGGGCTGGGAGGGGCCGAGCCCCCAGGGCACCCCCCAGAGGCTTGGGGGGGGTGGCAGCCAGGCAGGCAGGCGCTGCAGGAGGCCGATGTTTGTCTCGACTCAGCTGTGCCCCGCTGTGCCCCGAGCTTGGCCGTGGGGAGACCCGTCAGGAGCGCAGGGCAGACTGAGAGCCAGTCTGCTTTTCGCCAAGTCTGAGGGACGTGTCCCTGGGGCCAGGCCCTGGCCCCTGTCAACTGAAACCACTGGCCGCGGCCGGGAGCTCTTGGGGCCGTGCCAAACACCATGGAGGCCCCGGAGGAGGTGTCTCACAAGCCCGCACCCCATCTTCCAGCGCCAGCTGGTCTTCCCAGCTTGCTTGCATGCCTGGTGGGAGGGTCTTCCAAGATTCCAACGCCCAAAATACAGCTCCCCGGCACCACCCCTGCCATGCCACCCAGTCCCCCGCCCGGGTCCCTAAGAGCCTGGAAGGCCAGTGCCAACCTGCTCCAAGGCCTCCCCTCCAGGAGACATGGCACCAACCCAGGCCTCACCGCTCGTTGTCGTGGGAACACCCCAGCACGCCCAAAGCACCCAGGCTGCCCAAGCTGCGAAAGCAGCTCCCGTCTCGCTGCTTGACTGCACAAGCCTCACTGCCCTGGGCATAGGCAGGCACCAGCACCTCCTCCCCGACTATCTACAGGCCTGCCTGAGCTCGGCTCTCCCAACATCACCCCCAAAGCTGGGGGTCCTGGTGGAGCCCCTCCCCCCGGCCGGGGCCCAGAGACACAAGTGGCTGAGACCCTTCCTCTAGCTGCGCCGTGAGCACAGACGGGAGTGCCAGCCCCTCCCCACCCACACCCCCGACGCAGCGGGGCCTGAGGCAGGAAGGCTTCCAGGGCAGGGCAGGTGGGCCTTACCCAGGAAAAGGGGCCATGAGGCGGGGTCCTCGGTGTCCACCAACTCATTGAGAGAGAGGGGCCGCTCACTGTGTAAGTCATAAATCCTGAAGAAAAGGTCAAGACCCGCCTGCGGCTGCTGGGACACAACAGCCCCAGGATTGGAATCCCCGCCGGTCTCTCCATCCAGGGGCCTCGTGCTCATCGGTGTGCCCGGAAGTCAAGGACATACGTCCCCACATCCAGACAAGACTGATTTGGGAAAACTGACTGGCCAGTGCTCCCTTCTTTCTGGCCGCTCTGCACTTCCTGTGAACACAAACCTGGGCCTCGAGGCCCAGGCCAGCACGCGCCAGCCAGACTCCGCGAGCCAGAGCGAAATGCGCAGGCCCCAAGAGCGCTCGGACTCGGCCAGGCAGCGCCAGTGCCCAGCTGTCCCGAGGACAGCGGAGGAGCCGAGCGGGGCCGAGGCGAGGCTCAGCCTAGGATGGAGCGGCCCCAGGGCCCCAGCCTCCCGGTTGCCACTGGCCAACCTGCCCTGGGCCGGAGACTCCCACCATGTATAGGTGGTGACCAAGCTCAGGAAAGCGTTACTGTCTTTCAGTTACCCCAGGGAAAAACGCCCACAGACAGGGACATTTCTGCGCAGCAGAACCTGCACGGGAACAGACTTCGTCATGACCAGGAGAGCCTGCTCCCGCAGGACTGCGGCTTAAAGCGGGTGCGCTGCCCCAGGACCTCACTCCCTTGGGGAGCCCCGCAGGGCACAAGCCCCGTGGGACGTGGCCAGCAGGGTGGCACAGGGCTGGCAGCCAGGGCAGGACAGAGCGGTGACTCAGGCCCCACACTGCCGCGGGAGCCCAAGCAAATATCCTGAGGGCTGGGTCGGGCCCACTGGCCCTCAGGGGCCATCTGGCCCTGTCTGGAAGCATTTGAGGGGCATGCAACTAGCACCTGCTGGGCAGTAGGGTGCTGCTGAACACCCCACATGTAACTCCCAGGGACAGAACTCCTGCCCAAGCCTGCAGGCAGGAAGGTAGGCAGCCATCGGAGGGCCGGGTGTAAGGCTGGAGTGCCTGGGACAGCGCTCCACAGCAGCTGCTCTCTTCCCATGCGGCCAGAAGAGCAGAAGGTCCCAGGAGCCTCTACCAGCCCAGGCTGCGAGGAACCCCAAGTCTGAAGGACCCACTAGGTGGGGAGGCACAAGGGCAGGCCCCCGGCCAGGGGAGAGCAGAAGCAGCCCTGCCAGCCCTCCCTGCCCTGCCTGGTGCCCTGCCTGAGCTGTGCCCGGCCTGCTCCGTGCCCCAGTGCGCGGCTGGGCTGCCAACTGCTCCTCCTCATTCCAACAAACACGTCCAACTAAGCTCCCTGGTCAGGAAAGCTTCCTCTTGGTCTGCTAGCAACTTCTCCTGGAAATGTCTAAGAAAAAACTGTTAACTCAGCAGTAACTGAGAGGCAGAAAGCATCAGGACACGGGCTCAAAGGTGCGTGGGAAGGAAAATAGTGGAGGCAATTTCTCTAACTGCAAAAATGTGCTTTTAAGGTCGTCCCAGAAAGAAAGCCCTGACCCTGCAGGTGCACCCCCGTGGGACCCACTCCCCCACCAGAGAAGGCTTCCCCACCTTCACGGTTCTGACCTTCGACCCTCCCACATGGAGGTCAGCAGTTAACAGTCCAGCACCTATACCTCATCCACTGGGGTGGGGTGGGGTGGGATGGGGTGGGCGGGGGAGGCGGGTAAACACCACCCCATGTATGTTACTCAAGGCTTGGGCAACATGGCGCCTGAGCCATGGGGTCGCAGTGGGGTTCAGTCTGCAAACACACACCTCCTCCCCCGTGAGGCAGGATGTGTGCCGGTGGGCTCCGTGTCCTGGGCATCCAGGTGTGCACACGAGCCCAGGCCTGCCTGCTCCCATGAACCCAGGCGCCATGCTGGGCTCTCTCTCAACCTCCGGCTAGCTGGCGCTGTCATCCCCACGCCTGGCACACTAAAGTGCCCATCGGTGGTACCCCAGTAAGTAGGGTGTGCGGAAGGCGGGACTCACACCAGCCCTCACACCACGCACTGCACCCACTGCCAGATGTCACAGGGCGTGCAAAGGCTGCCTGGCCCCAGGAAAGGAACCCAGATCGGGCAGCGCTCAGCCACAGCCCTCCTGGGAGTGTCCTGACCTTGGTCTTCCAAGGAGTGATTCCCCAGGGGTTCTAGTCCGCCGTATCAAGCGCCCGTCCAGCCAGGGAAGGCCCAGGTCCGGTCGCCTCTGCCGGGACACCAGTTTCATCCCAGTGGAACGCGGCCTGGCCAGGCTGCCGCCCAAGGTCACGCGGCCGCGGACCCGGCGGCCAGGGCTGTATTTCAGGTTTGGTGACGCCCAGCAAAATGGGCTCCGCTCGGAGGCTGGGCCCGGCCGCCAGGCTTCCCGATGAGCGACTGGAGCCACGTCCTTGCCCCTGCGCTTCGGGGGGTCCGGACGCCGCACCCGCGCGCCCTGGCGCCGCGCCGCCCGCACCCCGGCCCCCGACGCCCCGGCCCGGGGCTCGCCCGCGCCCGGACAAAGGGGCCCCGTCGGCCGCGCAGGGGCGCTGGGGGCGAGGCAGCGCGGCCCGCCGCCGCGAGACGCGGCCACACCCGCTCCGCGCCCCGCCCCGGGCTCGGCCCCGCGCCCGGCCCCGCGCCCGGCCCCGCCGCGGAGCCCCGGGAGCGCGGCCCGGCCCGGCCGGGCCCCGGCGCCCTGCGCCCGCGGAGCCGGCCCGCCCGCCAGGCCCGGGCGCCCGGGCCGCAGAGCCCCGGGGAGCCCCGCCCGCAGGCCCGGGCCGCAGGGCCGCCGGCGCCGCGCGCCGCCCACCTTGAGGGTCGGGTACTCCTGGACCTTCAGGGTCATGGACAGCTGGGCCGCCGACTCCTGCACCGCCATCTTGGGGCCGCCAAAACATTAGCGGGCGGAGGCGAAGCGCGCGGCACGCCGGGTAGTGACGTCGCCCGCGGGGCGGGGCGGCCCGCGGCCGGCTCCAATCGCGACCGACGCCGGCCCGGCGGCGGAAGTGGGCGCGGCCGCGGCGTGCGCGCCGAGAGGCGTCGGGCCCGGCCAATCGCCGCCGGCCGGCCGGCCGCGCAGCCAACCCGCGGGGCCC
>NW_028167643.1:0-12000 GCF_964194135.1 Talpa europaea
ATTTCTGCCTTTTCGGCTTATTCTCCTGTTATTTCTGATTTTTCGTCTTATTCTTCCTTTTCTACTTCTTGCTCTTGTTGTTCTTCTAGTTCTTCTTGTTCTTGTAGTTCTACATCTGCTTCTTCTTCATCTTCTTCTTTTTCTTCTGCATTTTTTGCTTTTTCAATTAGTTGCTCTTATTCTCCTTCTTATGCTTCTTCTTCAGCTCATTCTTCTGTTATTTCTTCTTTTTCAGCTTATTCTTCTGTTATTTCTAATCCTATCCCTAAACCTTATCCTAACCCTAAACGAACCCAAATCCTAACTCTTACCCAAACCCAAATGCTAACCATAACCGTAAACCAAATCCTAAACTTAACCCTAACCCAAACCCTAAACCAAATCCTAACCCTAACCCTATAACTAAGCCAAAACCTAACACTAACCCTAACCATAACACAAATCCAAACACTAACCCTAACCCAAAACTTAATACTAACCCTAACTCTAACCCTAACCATAACCCAAATCCTAACACTAACACTAACCCTAAACCTAACGTAAACCTAAACCTAACCCTAAACCTAACCCTAACGCTAAACCTAACACTAACCTTGAACATAACTCCAACCCTAACCCTAACTACATCATAACACTAACACTAACCCTCACCTATACCCAAATCTCAACACTAACCCTAACCCTAAACCTAACCTAACCCTAACCCTAACCCTAACGAAAACCTAACACTAACCCAAAACATAACCCAAATCCTAAACCTAACACGAACCCTAACTCTAACCCAAATCCTAACCCTAACCCTAACCCTTACCCAAATCCTAACCCTAACTCTAATCCTAACCCTAACCCAAAACCTAACCCTAACCCTAACCCAAATCCTAACCCAAATCCTAACACTAACCTAACCCTAACCCAAATCCTAACCCTAACCCTAACCCAAAACCCTACACTAAACCTAACACTAACCCTAACCCTAACCCAAATCCTATCCCTAAACCTTATCTTAACCCTAAACGAACCCAAAACCTAACTCTTGCCCAAACCCAAACGCTAACCATAACCATAACCCAAACCTAAACCCAACCCTAACCCGAACCCTAAATCAAATCCTAACCTAACCCTAAGCCAAAAACTAACACTAATCCAAACTCTAACCCTAACACAAAACACTCACCAAATCCTAACCCTAACCCGAACCCTAACCCTAACCCAAATCCTAACCCTAACTCTAACCATAACCCATTACCAAATCCTAACACTAACCCTAACCCTAACACCAATCCTAACCCAAAACATAACACTAACCCTAATATAAACCCTAACACAAAAACTAACCCAAATCCTAACCCTATCACTAACCCTAACCCAAATCCTAACACTAAACCTAAAACTAACCCTAACCGTAACCAAAAACCTAACACTAACACTAACCCTAACCCAAATCTTAACCCTAACACTAAACCTAATCCTAGCCCAAAACATAACACTAACCCAAACTCTAACCCTATCCCTAACCATAACGCAAATCCTAACCCTAATACTAAACCTAACCCTAACCCTAAACCTAACCCTAACCCTAATGGTAAACCTAACCCTAACCCAAAACCTAACACTAACCCTAACTACAACCCTAACCCAAACCCTAATCCAAATTATAACCCTAACCCGAACACTAACCCAAACCCAAATCCTAACCCTAACACTAAACCTAAAGCTAACCATAACCCAAATCCTAACCCTATCCCTAACCCTAAACCTATAGGCTAAACATAACCCTAACCCTAACCCTAACCCCAAACCTAACACTAACCCTAACTCGAACTCTAACACAAACCCTAATCCAAATCTTAACCCTAAGCTGAACCTAACCCTAACCCAAATCCTCACCCAAACCCTATCCCTAACAAGACAAATCCTAACTAACCCTAAACTTAACCCTAAACCTAACCCTAACACTAAACCTAACACTAACACTAAACATAAACCAAAACCTAACACTAACCCTGACTCTAACCTTAACCCTAATCCTATCGCTAACCCAAATACTAACCCTAACACTAACCCAAATCCTAACTATTACCCTAACCCTAACGCTAACCATAACCATAACCCAAACCCTAAACTTAACCCTAAGCCGAACCCTAAACCAAATCCAAACCCTATCCCTAACACTAAGCCAAAACCTAACACTAACAAAAACTCTAAACCTAACCCTAACCCTAACCCAAATCCTAACCTTAACACTAACCCTAACCCATACCCAAATCCTAACACTAACCTTAACCCTAACCTATACCCAAATCTCAAACTAACCCTAACCCTAAACTAACCATAATCATAACACAAAACCTAACATTACACTAATTCTAACCCTAAAACTAACACTAACCCAAATCCAAACCCTAACCCTAAACCTAGACCTAACCCAAACCCTAACCTTAACCCTAACACTAAATCTAACCCTAAACCAAAACCTAACACTAATCCTAACTATAATCCTAACCCAAACCGTAATCCAAATCCTAACCCTAAACCTAACCCTAACCCTAATCCAAAGCCTAACCCTGACCCTAAACCTAACCCATACCCAAATCCTAACACTAAAACTAACCCTAACCTAAAACTTAACACTAACCCTAACCATAACCCAAATCCAAACACTAACCCTAACCAAAACCTAATACTAACCCTAACTCTAAACCTAACCCTAACCATAACCCAAATCCTAACACTAACACTAACCCTAAACCTAACCCTAACCCTAAATCTAACCCTAACGCTAAACCTAACGCTAAACCTAACGCTAACCCTAACCATAACCAAAAACCTAACCCTAAACCAAATCCTAACCCTAACCCTAACACTAACCCAAATCCTAACCCTAACACTAACAATAACCCAAATCCTAACCTTAACCGTCACCTGAACCCTAACCCTAACCCAAATCCTAAACCTAAACCATACCCAAAACCTAACACTAACCCTAACCCTAACCCTAAACCTAACCCTAACCCTAACGCTAAACCTAACACTAACCCTGAACATAACCTGAACCCTAACCCTAACTACATCATAACACTAACCCTAACCCTCACCTATACCCAAATCTCAACACTAACCCTAGCACTAAACCTAATCTAACCCTAACCCTACCCTAACGAAAACCTAACACTAACCCTAAACATAACCCCATACCTAAATCTAACCCTAACTATAACCCTAACGCAAACACTAAACCAAATCCTAACCCTAACCCAAAACCAAATCCTAAACCTAACCCTAACCCTAAACCAAATCCTAAATCTAACCCTAACCCTAAACATAACCTAACCCTAACCCTAACCCAAATCCTAACCCTAACACTAACCCTAACCCAAAACCTAAGCTAACCCTAAATCTAATCCTAAACCAAACCCTAATCCAAATCCTAACCCTTACCCGAATCCTAACCATAACCCAAATCCTAAAGCTAACCCTAACCCTAACCCTAACACTAACTCTAAACCTAACCCTACACCAAATCCTAAACATAACCCTAACAATAACCCTAACCATAACCCAAATCCTAAAGCTAACCCTAACCCGAACCCTAACCCAAATCCAACACTAACCCTAATCCTAAACCAAAACCTAACCCTACCCTAACACAAATACTAACCCTAACCGTAACTCTAACCCTAACCAAAATCCAAACCCTAACCTAACCCAAATCCTAACCCTAACTATAACCCTAACCCAAAACCCAACACTAAACCTAACTCTAACCCTAACCCTACACCAAATCCTAAACATAACCTGAAACATAACCCTAAACATAACCCAAATCCTAAAGCAAACCCTAAACCGAAACCTAACCCAATTCCTAAGCCTAAAACTAACCCTAAAACAAAACCAAACCCTACCCTAACCATAACTCTAAACCTAACCCTAACCCTAGCCCAAATCCAAACCCTAAACCTAACCCTAACCCAAATCTTAAACCTAACCCTAACCCAAACCCAACAATAACCCTAACTCTAACCCTAAATTTAACCCTAACCCTAATCCTAACCCTAACCCTAACCCAAATCCTAAACCTAACCCTAAACAAAACCCAAATTCTATCCCTCACCCTAACCCGAAACATAACCCAAATCCTAACTCTAACTCTAACCCTAACTGTAACCCAAAACCTAACACTAGCCCTAACCCTAAACCTAAACCAAATCCTAACCCTAAATCTAACCTTAACCCTAACCCTAAACCTAACCCTAACCCTAACCCTAACACTAAACCTAACACTAAACCCAAACAAAACCCAAAACATAACAATAACCCTAACTCTAACACTAACCCTAAACCTAACCGAAATCCTAACCCTAACCCGAACCCTAACCCTAACACAAATCCTAACCCTAACACTAACCCTAACCCAAAACCTAACCCTAACAAAATCCTAACCTTACACTAACCCTAAACCTAACCCTAACCTAACCCTAACGCTAAACCTAACACAAACCCTAAATATAACCCAAAATCTAACACTAATTCTAACTCTAACCCAAACCCTAACCTAACCCAAATCCTAACCCTAACCCTAAACATAACCAAATCCCAACAAAAACCCTAACCCTAAACCTAACCCGAACCCAAAAGCTAACCCTAACCCTAACTCAAATTTTAACCCTAAACCCTAACCCTATACACTAAACCTAAACCTAGCCCTATCCCTAACCCAAAACTTAACACTAACCCTAACTCTAACTGTAACCCGAACCCTAACCCAAATCCTAACCCTGACCCTAACCCACAACCTAACACTAACCCTAACTATAACCCTATCCCCAAACCCTTATCAAAATCCTAACCCTAACTCGAACCCTAACCATAACCCAAATCCTAACCCTATCCCTAACCCTAACCATATACAAATCTTAACACTAACCCTAACCCTAAACCGAAACCTAACCCTAACCCTAATGCTCAACCTAACACTAACCCTAAACATAGCCCAAAACCTAACACTAACCCTGTCTCTAACCCTAACCATAACCCTAAACCAAATCTAACCCTAACCTTAAACCTAACCCTAACCCAACTCCTAATCCTAATCCTATCAAAAATCCTAACCCTAACCCTAATCCAAAACCTACCACTAACCCTAACCCAAATCCTAACCCTAACACTAGTCCTAACCCTAACCCTAACCCAAATGCAAACACTAACCCTCACCCTAACCCTAACCCAAATCCTAACCCTAACCCAAAACCCAAAACTAACACTAACTCTAACACTAACCCTAACCTAAACCCTAAACCTAACCCTAAACCTAACCATAACCATAACCAAAATCTAAACCCTAAACCGAACCCGAACACTAACTCAAATCCTAACCCTAACCCTAAAACTAACCCTAACTCTAATCCAAAATCTAACACTAAACCTAACTCTAACCCGAAACCAAACCGTAATCGAAATCCTAACCCAAACCGAACCCTAATGCTAAACCAAATCCTAACAATAACCCTAACCCTAACCCATTTCCAAATCTTAACAATAATCCCAACCATAACCCTAAACCTAACCCTAACCCTAAACCTAAACCTAACGCTAAACCTAACACTAACCATAATCATAACCCAAAACCTAACATTAACACTAACTCTAACCCTAACCCAAACACTAACCCAAATTCTAACACTAACCCTAACACTAACCCTAACCCTAAACCAAACCCTAACCCTTATCCTAATCCTAACCTTAACCATAATCCAAATCCTAACCCTAACCTTAGCCCGAAACCTAACACTAACCCTAACCCAAATTCTAACCCTAACCCTAACCTTATCCCAAAACCTAACACTAACCCTAACTCAAAACCTAACACAAAAACAAACCCAAATCCTAACCCTACCCCAAATCGTAACCCTGACCCTAAACCTAACCCATACACAAACTGTAACACTAACCCTAACCCTAACCTAAAACTTAACACTAACACTAACCCTAACCCAAATCCTAACACTAACCCTAACCCTAACCCAAAATCTCACACTAACCCTAACTCTAACCCTAACCCTAACCACAACCCGAATCCTAACCCTAACACTAACCCTAACCCTAACACTAACCCTAAACCTAACCCTAACGATAAACCTAACACTAACCCTAACCATAAGCCAAAACCTAACCCTAAACCTAACTCTAACCCTAACACTAATCCTAAACCTAACGCGATACCTAACCCAAATCCTAACTCTAACTTAACCCTAAACCTAACCCAAAACCTAACACTAACCCTAACTCTAACACTAACCCAAACCCTAACCCAAATCCTAACCCTAACCCTAAACCTAACCCAAATCCTAAACCTAACCCTAACCCTAAACCTAAGCCATACGCAAATCGTAACACTAACCCTAACACTAAACCTAAACCTAATCCTGACCCTAACCCTAACGCTAAACCTAACACTAACCCTAAAACAAACCAAAAACTAACACTCACCCAAACTCTAACCCTAACCCTAACCCGAACCCAAATCCTAAACCTAACCCTATCTATAACCCTAACCCTAACCCAAAGCCTAACCCAAACCCTAACCCTAACCTTAAACCTAACCCTAAACCAAAACCTAACCCTAACCCTAACTCTAATTCTAATAATAAATCTAACCCTAACGCTAAACCTAACCCTAACCCAAAACCTAACACTACCCTAACTCTAAACCTAACCCGAACCCTAACCCACATCCTAACACTAACCCTAAATCTAAACCTAACCCAAAACCCAAAACTAACCCTAACTCTAACCCTAACCATAACGCTAACCCAAATCCTAAATCTAAACTTAACCCTAATGCTAACCATAACCCAAATCCTAACACTAACCCTAACCTGAAGCCTAACCATAACCATAACCCTAACCTAAATCCTAACCCTAACCCTAACCCAAATCCTAACCTAACACAAACCCTAAACCAAATCCTAACCCTAACCCTAACCCTAACCCTAACCCAAATCCTAACCCTAACCCTAACCTTAAACCTAAACCAAAACCCAACACTAACCGTAACTCTAACCCTAACCCAAATCCTAAACCTAACCCTAACTCTAATCCTAACCATAATCCAAATCCTAGCCTAACCCTAAACCGAAACCTAACCCAAAACCTAACCCTATCCCTAACCCTAACCATACACAAATCCTAACACTAACCCTAAACCTAAACCTATACCTAACCCTAATGCTCAACCTAACACTAACCCTAATCATAGCCCAAAACCTAACACTAACCCTATCTCTAAACCTAACCATAACCCTAAACCAAATCTAACCCTAACCTTAAACCTAACACTAACCCAAATCCTAACCCTAATCCTATCAAAAATCCTAACCCAAAACCTAACCCTAATCCAAAACCTAAGGCTAACCCTAACCCAAAACCTAACCCTAACACTAACCCTCACCCTAACCCTAACCAAATCCTAACCCTAACCCTAACCCTAACCCTAACCCAAAACCCAAAACTAACCCTAACTCTAACACTAACCCTTACCCTAACCTAAACCCTAAACCTAACCCTAACCCTAAACATAACCATAACCAAATCCTAAACCTAAACCAAACCCGAACACTAACCCAAATCCAAACCATAACCCTCAACCAAATCCTAACCCTAACCCTAACCCTAAATCAAAACCTAGCTCTAAACCTAACCCTAAACCAAATCCTAACCTTAACCTAACCCTAACGCAAATACTAACCCTAACCCTAACCCTAACCCAAAACCCAACACTAACCCTAACACTAACCCTAAACCTAACCCTAATCCAAATCCTAAAGTAACCCTAACCATAACCCTAACCATAACCCAAATCCTAACCCTAAGCAAATCCGAACCCTAACCTATATCCTAACCCGAACCATAACCCTAACCCAAAACCTAACACTAACCCTAACTTTAACACTAACCCTAACCTAATCCAAATCCTAACCCTAACCCTAACACAAACCCTAACCCTAACCAAAATCCTAACCCTCACCCTAACCCTAACCCTAACCCAAAACCTAACCCTAACCCTAACCCAAATCCTAACCCTAACACTAACCCTAACTCTAACCCTAACCCAAACCCTAACCCAAATCCTAAACCTAACCCTAATCCGAAACAAAAACTAACCCTAACCCAAATCCTAACACTAACACTAAACCTAACCCTAACCCTAAATGAAATTCAAACCCTAACACTAACCCTAAACCTAATCCTAACCCAAATACTAACTCTAACCCTAACCCTAACCCTAAATCAAAACCTAACCCAAATCCTAACTCTAACACTAACCCTAACACAAATCCTAACCTTAAACCTAACCCTAACCCAAATACTAACCCTAACCCAAAACCCAAACTAACCCTAACACTAACCCAACCCTATCCCTAACCCAAATCCAAAACCTAACCATAACCATAACCATACCCCAAATCCTAACCCTAATCAAACTGAAACCTAAACTAAATCCTAACCCTAACCCTAACCCTAACCCAAAAGCTAACACTAACCCTGACTTTAACCCTAACCCTAATCCTAATCCAAATCCTAACCCTAACCCGAACCCTAACCCAAATCCTAACCATAACACTAACCATAAACCAAATCCTAACCCTAACCCTAACCCTAAGCCAAATCCTAACCCTAACCTAAAACCTAACCCTAACCCTAAACGAATCCTAACCCTAAAACTAACCCTAACCCCAACCCAAAATCTAACCCTAACCCTAACCCTAACCATAACCCAAATCTTAACATTCACCCTAACCCTAACCCTACCACAAATCCTGACCCTCACCCTAAACCTAACCCTAATCCTAACCCTTACCCTAACTTAAATTCTAACCCTAACGCTTACCCTAACATTAACCCTAACCCTAAGCGAAAACCTAACACTAACCATAATTGTAACACTAAACCAAACCCTAACCCAAATTCGAATCCTAACCCTAACCCTAACCCGAACCCTAACCCAAATCCTAACCCTAAACCTAACCCGAACCCTAACCCAAATCCTAACCCTAACCCTAACCGTAACCCATCCTAACATTTACCCTAACCCTCATTTTACCACAAAGCCTAAACCTAACCTTAAACCTAACCCTAACCCAAATCCCAACCCTAGCCATAACTCAAATTCTAACTCTAACCCTTACCCTAATGCTAAACCTAATACTAACCTTAAGCGAAAACCTAACACTAAGCATAACTGTAACCCTAAACCAAACACTAACACAAATTCTAACCCTAACCTTAACCCTAACACGAACCCTAACCCAAATCCTAACCCTAACCCTAACACAAATCCTAACCCTAACCCTAGCCCTAACAGAAAACCTAACCCTAACCCTAACCCAAATCCTAACATTAACCCTAAACCTAACCCTACCACAAATCCAAACCCTAACCCAAACCCAAATCCAAAACATAACCCTAACCCAAAACCTAACCTTAACCCAAATCCTAACCGTTATCCTAAACCTAACCCTAAATTAAAACCTAACCCAAAACCTAACCCAAATCCTAACCCTAACACTAACCCTAACCCAAAACCCAACAATACCCTAACACTAACCCAACCCTATCCCTAACCCAAATCCAAAACCTAACCCTAACCATAACCCTAACCATAACCCAGATCCTAACCCTAACCAAACCCGAACCCTAACCTAAATCCTAACCCTAACCCTAACCCTAACCCAAAACCTAACACTAACCCTAACTTTAACCCTAAACCTAATCCTAATCCAAATCCTAACCCTAACCCTAACCCGAACACTAACCCAAATCCTAACCATAACACTAACCCTAAACCAAATCCTAACCCTAAACCTAACCCTAACCCAAAACCCAACACTAACCCTAACACTTACCCTAACGCTAACCCTAACTCAAAACCTAAACCTAATCCTTACCCTAACCCTAACCCTAACCCGAAACCTAACCCAAATCCTAACATTAACCCTAACCCTAAACCTAACACAAATCCTAACCTTCACCCTAAACCTAAACCTAACACAAAACCTAACCCTAACCCTAACTCTAATTCTAACCCTAAACCTAACCCCAAAGCTTAACCTAACACTAACCTTAACCATAACCCAAAACCTAACAGTAACACTAACTTTAACCCTAACACTAACCCTAATCCAAATCCTAACCCTAACCCAAACCCTACCCTAACCCAAATCTAACCCTTACCCTAACCCTAACCATAACCATAACCCAAATCCTAAACCTCAACCGAACCCGAACCCTAACCCAAATCCTAACCCTAAACCTATCCCTAACCCTAACCCAAAAACTAACACTAACCGTAACCCTAACCCTAACCCTAAACCTAAACTAACACTAACCATTACCCATAACCTAACACAAGCCCGAACTCTAACCCTAACCCAAACCAAACCCAATCCTATCCCTAACCCGAACCCTAAACCTAACCCAAATCCTAACCCTGACCCTAACCCTAATGCTAAACCTAATATTAAACCTAACCATTTCCCATAACCTAACACTACCCCTGAATCTAACCCTAAACCTAAACCTAACCCAAATCCTGAACCTAACCCTAACCCTAACCCAATCCTAACCCTACCCTAACCCTAACCCAAATCCTAACCCTACCCTAACCCTAACCCAAATCCTAACCCTAAACCTAACGAAAACCCTAACCCAAATCCTAACCCTAAATCTAACCCTAATACTAACCCGAACCCAAATCATAAACCTTACCCTAACCATAACTCCGACCATAACCCAAATCCTAACCCTAACATTAACCCGAACCCTATCCCAAATCCTAACCCTTACCATAACCCAAACCCTAACCTAAATCCTAACCATAAACCTAATCCTAACCCATACTCAAATCCTTACACTAACCCTAACCCTAACCCTAAACCTAACCCTAACCCTAACCCTAACGCTAAACCTAAAACTAACAGTAAGCATAACCCAAAACCTAACACTAAACCTATATCTAACACTAACCCTAATCCTAATCCAATTCCTAACCCTAACCCGAACCCTAACCCAAATCCTAACCATAACATTAACCCTAAACCAAATCCTAACCCTAACCCTAACCCTAACCCAAAACCCAACACTAAACCTAACACTTACCCTAACCCTAACTCAAATCCTAAACCTAATCCTTACCCTAACCCTAACCCGAACCTGAACCCTAACCCAAATCCTAACATTAACACTAACCCTAACCCTAACACAAATCCTAACCTTCACCCTAAACCTAACCCTAACACAAAACCTAACCCTAACCCTAATTCTAATTCTAACCCTAAAACTAACCCCAAAGCTAAACCTAACACTAACCCTAACTGTAACCCAAAACCTAACACTAACACTAACTTTAACCCTAACACTAACCCTAACCCAAATCCTAACCCGAACCCAAACCCTACCTAACCCAAACCTAACCCTTACCCTAACTCTAACCTAACCATAACCATAACCAAAAACCAAATCCTAAACCTCACCCTAACCCGAACCCTAACCTAAATCCTAACCCTAAACCTAACCCTAACCCTAACCCAAAAACTAACACTAACCGTAACTCTAACCCTAACCCTAACCTTAACGCTAAACCTAAACTAACACTAACCATTACCCATAACCTAACACAAGCCCGAACTCTAACCCTAACCCAAACCCAAACCCAATCCTATCCCTAACCCGAACCCTAAACCTAACCCAAATCCTAACCCTAACCCTAACCCTAATGCTAAACCTAATATTAAACCTAACCATTTCCCATAACCTAACACTACCCCTGAATCTAACCCTAAACCTAAACCTAACCCAAATCCTGAACCTAACCCTAACCCAATCCTAACCCTACCCTACCCCTAACCCAAATCCTAACCCTAACCCTAACGAAAACCCTAACCCAAATCCTAACCCTAAATCTAACCCTAACACAAATCCTAACCCTAACCCAAAACCTAACCC
>NW_028167642.1:0-11989 GCF_964194135.1 Talpa europaea
TAGGGAAGGGCAGCACCCTTCGGTGGTAATGCACTTCTAAATTGCCTGCACATCTTGTGAAGATGCAGGTTTGATTCAGGAGGTTGTGATGGAGCCAGAGGTTCTGCTTTCTAACCCATTCCTAATTAATGCAGATTCTGCTGCTCAGAAAGCCAGGCTTTTAAGTAGAAAGGTAGAAGACTGACAGGTGGGCTAAAATGAAGATTCCTCTTCAGAGAGCCACGCACCACTTGGGAAAGCAACATACCAGCGTGGGTGGGAAGAGGTGTGTCTATGTGATTACGTATTTATGTAGATGAATGCATAAGACATGTTTGAATGTAGAAACTTTTAAAATGGTGTCACTGATAGATAATTTGCAGAAAAATTAAAAGGAGGAGTGGAGTTATTTCGGTAGTTTTTAGGTAGTTAACATTTGATGTGTCGTAGCTTAAAACTAGTTAATATATAAAAAATGCTTAGTATAGAAACTAGCGTATTTCAAGCACAAGGTAAGCATTATATTTATCATCATTCTGCTTGTTATATTTACTACTGCTATTTTATGCTGCTTCTAGGATTCAAAGGTCTAGGAATTAGAATGGAAAGGTATTCTTAGAGGAAGGAATCATTCATGATTGGTACAGGACAGTCACCAGGAAATGAATGAATCACAGAGCCACCTATGTCTTCCTTACAGAAGTCTTCCACCACATGAAAACTGTGTAAAATAGAGGAGGGGTGGCAAGGTCTTTCCAGGAGTCTGCAGGATGTGGATTAGCTGCAGCCTGGGACTCTTCTGTAACTGAAACTCCACATGGGGAAAATGTTCTGGTTTCTGTTTTTCTTAAAAAAAAAAAAAAAAAAGAAAAGAAAAGAAAAAAGAAAACCAACATTAGGTTCGGCAATAACCACCAGTAATTGAATTTTTAGTGAGAAAGGCACCAAATTATAGCAGTTTGAAAAGCTGTCTCTTTGTCCATAATCAGATTAGTTAGCTCTTAGGCAAGAGGTTATTTTTAAAAAAATAACATGGGCCTCCCCGGTGGCGCAGCGGTTGAGCGCTGGGTTGCGAAGCTGCCCGCAGCCTCTACAGTGCCAGTTCAATCCCCCGCTGCTCCCCGGTCACCTGAGGAGGGTCCCGCATGGCGGCAGACCTCTCCTGCCGCCCGCTGCTCCCCTCAGCAGTGTACTTCGGTCTTTCTGCCTGCTCTGCTCCGCTCTGGCTCTGGTGAATTCTCTCACCCTCCCGCGCTTCTGACTGTACCCAGTGCTTGTATAAATAAATAAATAAATCTTAAAGAAAATAAAAAATAATCAAGTGGGATTCTGTATCACATGTGATTTTTTTAATGCTACATGGTTTTATTCTCTCACCTCTTCTAAATTATAAAGTTTTTCAGTGGTGCTCATGGTCTTTAATTAAAGCTGGTATAACTTACTTTATAAAATTAAATGTTTTTTTCCTAGGAAAATCTTATTAGTTTTTCAGCAAAACCATTAAAATACAAAGCAGTACCATCCACCTAGTGGTAAAAGTCCAAATTGCAGCCATTGTGCTTGTGTTGAGAGTATCACATCTGTGCTCTTGAGTGTTAACCAGCTAAACACCAGCCTCTGTAACTGCAGGGGCTGTAGGTGACAACTAGGGACCCTCATTCTGATGGCAGCTCAGCAGCCCCCAAGAAACACAGGCTTCTCACACATTGCCTTTGAAGCTAGAGTTAATAGACTTCTGGGAAAGGTGCTGCTGGTTCCCTTCTTCAGAATTCACTAAGGTAAGATTGAACCTCTTTGAATATGAGAGAAAAATAGATAATGCACTAATTGTCATAACCATATTCAACATTTCTAGCATGTCCCCAAATATGTGAATACAGTGGCAGAAATAAGTATATGAGTTACGTGACTACTGAGAGAGCTGACAAAGAGGATAATAAAATTATGAAAAGGAGGTGGCGGGATGATTTGCCCTATTTAAGTTCATGCCTGTTTGAAAGAGCATGTGCAAATGTGGTTGTGGGCCTTCGGCAGGCTTTCTGAGCCTGTTTTTTCATCTTTAAAATGGGGCAGTAATGTGGAACCTGTGAGCTGAAAGGATATGGGTAAAGCACTGAGTGGTATGACTGCAGAGTCTGGTTTACCAAGCCTCTGCCAAGGTGCTGACTTTCCTGCATCTCTATGTGTTTGTGGGGTGTCCTGCACCCCAAGAACATTGTACCACACACCACCCAGCTCCTGAGCTCAGTGCTGAGTCAGAGGAAAGGGGGTTGGTTTCTGATTCAGCTTCCACTTCCTGAGGTGCCTTAGTCATCTGAGCTGGTCCAGACGAGGCTGTCCCACAGAGAAGGGCTTGTGTTCTGTTTTGAGTCCAGTGACATTCTTTACCGTTCGTCCCGCTGAGATGTGAGGGTGTTTGTGTGTTGCTGCCTGGCGTGGCCAAGGCAACGCAGAGGTTTTCCCCAGGCTGGCTTTTCTTTTCTTGGAGAGCATTATGAATAGCTGCAGAGAACTGGAAGCTGCCTTTCAGCTGCAAGGAGAGGGATGTGGGGACAGGTCGAGCAGGAGCTGACTCACATGCTGGTGACCTTGGGGAACTGCGCCTGACCTCAGGGTTGGCGCCTGAGCAGGGGAAGCTTTCATTCCCCGAGGGGCTGTCCTGCCACTGTGAGAGAGGAAACCTAACCTGTTTCCAAGGACATTTATGAAATACCAGCATTTATTTCAGTAATAATCATGGCTACATGGGGCATGCCCCGGTGGCACAGCGGTTGAGCACTGGGCTGCGAGGCTGCCCGCAGCCTCTGCAGCGCTGGTTTGTTCCCTGGCCGCCGGCGAGGGTCCCACAAAAAAAAAAATAATAATCATGGCTACATGGATGGCTGTCAGCACTATGGGATCACAGTAAGAGGTAATTGGATTGATGTGAATTTTGATTGATGATTTGAATGAATAGATAACATATCTACAAGAAGTAGAACTAAAGGTTTCTTTCTCTAAGAAATGGTGCCCAGCACTATCCTTCTATGTATGACGATGGTCCATGCTCAGGCAGGACATTGGTGTGTGTGTGGAGCATGATGTGGATGGTCACCCACTACTTGGCCTTCTGCTTTAGCCCAGCAGGTGGTCCTCCTGTTCACTCTTACAAGTGCTGCATTTGGATGTCGCTTCCATGGTTACTCCCTGTGGGAACTGCCCTGTGCACGTTGACTGATGTCTGCAGATTCCTCTATCTAACAATAGGGTCACAAGAGAGGGATGAGGAACTTATATGCTAGGCCTGGAGTTTGCCTCAGTCCCTTGCTAACTCTGTGAATGTGCAAATATTTTTTTAAAGTACAATTTTCTTGTTACTTGAGATACATCAAAAAATATGTGTATGTAGTAAATAATTTCTGCCTTACTCCCACAAGTAGTCGTCTTGTTCTTTCAGTTGTTCTTTCAGCTGTTGGCACCCCCGTCTGTGATCGGTTCGCCTCACAATCGCTCATCTCTGCAGAACCTCAGTGGCCAGCACTGGGCCTGATGTCCAATAAATGGTAGCAAATGGTTCTTCATGTTAGGATTACTGGCCTGCTCTTCTGTTGCCTGCTTATTTTCATTTTACAAGTATACTAAATGGTTTCTTAACCTCATGTGTAATTCCCCAGGAAATATGGAAGTGGGAGCTTTCTGAAGGACCTCTATTTGAATGTCGGTCTTCGGCAAACATGACCAGCCTCACCAAGCATTGACATGGAACCCACACCCCCCTGCTAGAACCTGCCCCCTCAAGGTGGGGCTTGGGGCAGTCTGGGTGTGTAGGAGGTGTGTGGGAGACATTTTCCCTGCTGTCTGTGGAGTACCTCTTTGGTCATAAACAGGGAACCTTTGTTTCCATCTGACTCCTCTCACTGCCACTCACCTTTGTTAAAGAGAGAGAAAGAGACTAATGAGAAAGAAATGCTTCTAAAAGGCACCTTGAATGAAATCAAAAGCAAATTTGGTCCCAGGTTGTAATATGGTCAGTGTAAAGGTAGGAGATGGGTTTTTCTGAAGTAAAGACCTCAGGAAGATGTATTTTGAAGATGAGTTCTTGTCCATTCTCTGTTGTCAGAACATGCTGCAGAGACTGGGGTTACTGGCAAGCCTTCCCTCCCCCCTTTCTTGTTGCTTTATTTTGTGACAGTTTCAACTGGTTTTGTCATGGTCAGATGCTGGGGAGATGCTTGGTCATCCTCCATAGAATGGAAACTTTGGTTCATAGCATTTACTCTAGTTAGGCTCTTCCAGGCTGTTTCTCCTCTCCCAGTCCCCACCCAACTGTCTGTCCCACTGGGTGTGAAACCTCCTTCCGGTGGCTGGGGTTCCAGCTTGAGCTATGGTGATGAGGAGCTGCCCCTATCTCCACCCAGTCCTGTGATTCCTCGGGTTTACTTAGGTGGATTACAATCCAGCCTCCCCAGGCCCATAGAAGGGGAGCACGCACAGTAATAAACACTAGCATTTCCCCAGGCCTAGAGCTATTCTGATACCAAATGTGTGTCAATAGTTTAAGTGGAAGACCATCTCGGCACACTGCTTAAAGGCAAAAGTTTCTTGCCTCCCTGGAGATGAGGCATCTGTGGTCTAGTCCTTTCTCCAGAGATGTCACCTTGACTCTGTAGCATTTCCAATTGGTTGTATCCTGTACACAGATGACATGCAGCACTTGGGACTTCATTATTATAGTCATGTCTTTTATTAAAATGCATCTTTAGATAACAAATATGTCCTTCCAACCACACAGAAATTTGTTGTTCTTAACTTCATTCATGTAACATTTTAAAGAAGTTTTTGCTTCTACTCTCTGTATTTGTTGTGCTCTGCTGCAGCATGAATCACTGAAAAATTTAGCAGCTTAAATCAACTGAACTTTCTGATGTCCAGGAGGTGCAGGTCAGCTGGGTTCTTTGAGCTCAGAATCCACTGATTGACATTCATGATGTCGGCTGGAACTGCAGTTTCTAGAAACTTGA
Source organism: Talpa europaea (assembly GCF_964194135.1). Classification (NCBI taxonomy): domain Eukaryota; kingdom Metazoa; phylum Chordata; class Mammalia; order Eulipotyphla; family Talpidae; genus Talpa; species Talpa europaea. The sequence continues at coordinate 4,980 of NW_028167642.1, forward strand.
TTGAAGAGCCCCTCCCCAAGTTCACTCACAGGGCTATTGGCTGAAGTTTCCACTCTGTGGGCCTGTCTGCAGGGCTGCTACCCAGAATGAATGATATGAGAGAGAACAGGACCGAAGCCACAGTGTCCTCGACAACCTGACTTCCAGGGTGACAGAATACCATTTCTTCAGTCTTGTATGGGTCACTTAGGCCAGTTCTGGTATGATGTAGAGGGGATTCTCCATCGGTGCATACCTCAGAGTACCCTCTGGGAGGCTGGCAACTACTCTTTATCCTCTGGGTCCTGAGCATCCATATCTCTTCCATATGCAAAGTACATTCTCTCTCAAGGCCCTCAAGTCTCATCCCATTGTGGCATCAGCTTTACATCTAGAAGACTGTTATCAGATTGGATCTGGGTCCTGGTGAGGCTTGTTGGGAGGGATTTCCTGTGCTTCATTCCTTGAACTCTCTGTAGATCAATGACCTAAAAGAGAAGCTGTTTATCCCTCCAGATTCAACATGTAGTGTTTGCGTAGGTATAGGAGAACCACTGTAGATATTTCTGCTCAAAAATGGAGAAAGTGGAAGGCATACAGAAGTCCTAGAATTTCTGAAATCCATCTAGGCAAACTTGGAAGTTCCTTGGTTAGGACTCAGTCACACTCCTGATACGGGAGATTGTGCAGTCACACTTCACTCTGTCTCTGGACTCAGTTTGGTCCTTCTTTCATGAAAACTAGCATGTGTTTGCACCTGAGTATTCTTCTCAACATGCTCCTCATCAGTAGTTTTTGGGGGCTAATGGTATTATTTATTTATTTATCCTCTGTGACTTTCAGTCAAAGCTTAAATCATTCTTTTTTTTTTAAATTAAAATAATAAATTTTATTTTTATATTCACCCATACAATTGCAAATGCCCCATTCTGACCCCAATCCCTCCCCTCCCGCCCCCCACCCCCCAAAAAGTGTCTCTGGTTAATAGTTTTTGGTTGATTTTGATTTTCACTTTCTTATATTCATTTTCCTGGTCCCTTATTTAAGTTTTCTAGATTCCTGCTATGAGTGAGACCATCCGGTATTTTTCTTTTTCTTTTTGGCTTATTTCGCTGAGCATGATCCCTTCCAACGCCATCCATGTTGCTGCAAATTGCATGTGTTTATCATTTTGAATGCTGAGTAATATTCCATGGTGTATATGTACCACATCTTCTTGATCCAGTCATCTATTTTTGGGCATTTGGGCTGTTTCCAAAGCTTAGCTATTGTAAATAGTGCTGCTATAAACATAGGTGTGCAGGTGCTCTTTGGAATTGATGTTTCTGTGTCCTTTGGGTAAATGCCTAGGAGTGGAATTGCTGGATCATATGGAAGCTCTATGTTTAGTAGGTCCAGAAATCTCCACACAGCTCTCCATAGTGGTTGGACCAGTTTGCACTTCCACCAACAGTGCTGAAGAGTTCCTTTTTCTCCACACCCTCGCCAACATTTGTTGTTGCTAGTTTTTTTAATATGTGCCATTCTCACTGGTGTGAGATGGTATCTCATGGTAGTTTTGATTTGCATTTCCCTGATTACAAGTGATGTTGAACATTTTTTCATATGTCTGTTGGCCATTTGCATTTCCTCTTCAGAGAAGTTTCTTTTTAGCTCTTCTGCCCATTTTTTGACTGGATTATTTTCTTTGTTGTTGCTGAGTCTCATCAGCTCTTTGCAGATTTTTGTGATTAGTCCTTTATCATTAGTGTTGTGTGCAAAAATGTTCTCCCAGTTGGTGGGGTTTCTCTTTGTTTTTGTTATTGTCTCTTTTGCTGTGCAGAAGCTCTTTAATTTGATGTAGTCCCAGCTGTTTATCTTTGCCTTCACTATCACTGCTTTGGGTGATGTGTCTGTAAAGATGTCTTTGATGTGCAAATCATGTAGTGTTTCGCCTATATTTCCTTCTATATATTTTATGGTTTCAGGTCTTATGTCTAGTTCTTTAATCCATTTTGAGTTGATTTTTGTGTATGGTGTGAGGTGGTGGTCAAGCTTCATTCTTTTGCATGTAGCGACCCAGTTTTCCCAGCACCATTTATTGAACAAACTTTCTTTGCTCCAATGCATATTCTTTGCTCCTTTGTCAAAGATTAGTTGACCATAAATCTGTGGGTTTATTTCTGGATTTTCTATTCGATTCCATTGGTCTGTATGTCTGTTCTTGTTCCAATACCACTGAAGCATGAAATTTAAGTGCCCATTGAAAATATTATTGGTAGTTTTACAGAGTTACAAAATACTCCTGGCCTCTCCATTTGAAAAATGTGACTGTTGACATTTAAATGATTCTGTTAAAATTTAACCTGGAAAATTACAGTCTATTCTGTGAACTTTGTTACCAAAAGAATGTAGTCAAATTAGAAAAGAATTTGGAAAAGAGTAACTCAAAAGATTAAAGAGGAAAATAGGAAGAGGACCATTATAATTGTACTACTAGAGTGACTGATGAAGATACAGTGAGAAATCCTGTATCTAAAGAATGACGATATAAGTATGAAGGGAGGTCATATTGAGATTATAGTCAGTGACTTTAAGTACAATAAAAGAGGAAGATCAAAGGCAACCAAACATCCCATTTTTAAAAACATTCATTTTACAAACTATGAAAAATAATTGTATTATTCTTCTCAAAGTATCAAGTACAGTTAGCCCCTCCTTAAAGCAAAACAGAACCAAAAAAATACCTAAAGAAAATAACTTGCTCATGGTAAAGAACTAATTTTCTCATACTTGCAAGGAAAAAAAAATGTGATTTAGAACCCCTTTTCATGATAATACTTGCTAATGCAATAAGCACCTAAGAAGTGTAATAATTATCTTTGATCATTTAAATAAAGCAAATTATATTATAACTGTATATTGAAAATATATGATTATAACAAGTAATAAACACTAAAATTATTAAATACATGGATTACCTATTGCTATATCCTATAATTACTCATCAATTGGAGAATTAGCTTGCTAATAAACCTTATGTTTAAGTGAAAATTTACTTGACTATTTCAGAGTGAATGATTTCTGTATAAAGTACTGCAATATTTTCCTTAAGAAATTTGTGAATTTAACAATGTTTTCAGTGTTTTATTTCCACTTCTTGATTTTGTTTCCTATTTCCTTCATACTACTATATTTTATGAATAATTTTATTTTTCTTACAGCTAGAGTGATAGTTTGATTAGCTAAAAGTATGTAATATTTTACATACTTTTGAAGTTGCTTAATTTAATTGTTATCCCTTTGTGTTGTGTTACCCCTTTGAAAGTTGCATGGAAATGAAAAACTTAGGAAAGCCAGAATCAGGGCTGACCATGTTCTTCCTCTACATGTTCTTTTCCCCCTGGTGGCCTTCACTGATCTCAGGACTTTCGTCCATATGCAGGTGATTCCAAAAGCCATGCTTTTTAACCCTTAAATTAGTGTTACATTTCCATATGTCTATTGGATCCTTCCACTTGAAAATTCTATCATCACCTCAAATGAATTAATCTGAAATAATGCCCCCTCTTGATCATAATGCCTATGAATGATAACTACTGTCTCACACAGACACACACACACACAAAATGCCCCTTGTCTTGTCTCTTTCCTGCAGTTTTATTCACTATGAGTCCTCTTTCCACTCTTACCTGCCCCAAAGCGCTGCTATCATCCAATCACACCTGGGTTTTACATTGATTTCCTCCCACCTTTGAAATAAATGCCCAACTTTTTAAGCTGATGTACAAACCTTTCCATGATTTAATTATACACCATGTTTCTAACTTCATTACCCACACAAATTCCTGTAGTCATTATCCCTCCAAAAAACTTGACCTTTCCTAGTTCCATTCTTTCTTTTTTTTTTTTTGAAAGATTTATTTATTTATGCATACAAGAACTGAGGTACAGGCCAGAGGCGGTGGGATGGGGGGCATTGAGAGGATTCACCAGAGACAGAGTGGGGAACAGAACAGGCAGATGTACTGAAATACAAAGCTGAGGGGAGCAGCTGGCGAGACAGGAGAGGTCTGCTGCACCAGGTGGGTTAGCTCACCATGTGGGTCAGCTCCCGGGCCCAGGATCGAACTCAGGCCGTAGCAGTATAGCACTGAGACTTAACCCCTGTGCCACCAGGGAGACTACCTATTTCTGTACTTTCAACTGCTCCATATTCGTATCTTGAAATACCCTCTCCTTCCTTCTCCAACAATCAGAATTCTGGAGTCCTGTTCATTGCCTGAAGCATTCCCTCACAACTTTAAGTAGAAGAATTCTTGTGTTTTCCTAAAATATAGCAAATTATCTGCTATTAATTTATCATAGGAAGTGGTAGTATTTAGAATAAACATCCTATTATGTATTACAGTAGACTCTTGAGAGTCATATGAACTATAAATCGCTTTTTAATTTACCCCACTTGTAATTTGTGGGAAATAACCATAGGGAAAGAAGAGAAGAGTAGGTGCTAGATAGTTGCAAAAGTATGGACTTTGATTTAGAGAACTGGGCTAATGTCCTGGCCTTGACAATGAAAAGCTGGTTGACTCTAGGCAAATCCCTCTACCTCTCTGAGCTTGTTCATTCATCTGTAAAATATAACTAATATTCACTTCTCTTGGATTTTTTTGAGGATGGAATGAGACTAAATATATGAAATATAATTAATAAGGTATAAATTACCACATGAAAGTAAAACATTAAAAATGACAAGTGCCTATGTCATAATTATAGTAGTATTGGAGTTAGATTTAATGAGATATACCAGGTGGTTTATAACTTCCCATACAAAAAATTAAGATGCAGGTCTATGTTTCTGATGAAATGGGAGTTTAATAATAAAGTAATAGTGGGGTGGACTCCAGTTTTAGAGCAGGGCTGAAGCTACTAAGAAAATAATAGCAAGCAAAAACAGTGATTCTTGCAAGATGGGCCCATTCAATTGTTAGCCGTCCTTTTCTTCTTATGGCTTTCGTGCTGTCAGATTTCAAAAGCAGGCCGAAATTCCATAAAACAAAATAATGTAATTTGACTGTTTACTAAATGTATAAGACAATATTGACTACTGGAAAAAAGTAATAGCATTACATCAAGTTAAACTAAATCCAGTAGGCAGAAAATTCAATAGAATGTTGCAAAACAAAGGCATGCATTTTGCTTTGAGCCCTCAGGACCAACAAGGAAATGGCAGCAACAAAACCCCCATATGGAAATGTTGCCTTATATTTCTATATTCAGATATGGGAACAGTTGATAGCAGCACTCTAGCTGGCTGTGTGCTGAGATGTTGGATGCAAAGGTAATTATGCCCTGAATCTTGTATGGCTTTCAAAAACAAAAATAATTTGATTCAAATTCAGAAACCAGCCATCTAAAATTATCTACAAATTGTAAACAAAATTAAGAAGCAAGTAATAATCAATAATATTGTTTATCATCTTAATATCATTTAGGGGATATTCATCATTGACTTTCTGATTGCAGAAGATTATGTTTCTTTAGTAATAATCAGTAACACAATAACAGTATCATAAAAAAACTAATGAATATTTTATATTGTATTGTCTATTATGTATTTAGAGGACAACTCAACTAAATTATCACTAACTTTCTTTTTTGTGAAAAATAACTCAGAGCATAATGACATGGACAGAGTTTACTTAAAAGTCTTACCTTTATTATGTATTTTAATTATTTCTGGTTTGTATTTAAATTTCTGGGTTGGCAGTCTTCCCATTAAAAATGAGGACTGGAAACTCAAAAAAATATCACTTTCAATTCATATTCTAGTATCAAAAGATATTGACCAGTCTCCCTTAATTAAATTTTCCCCAACAGGGTTTTTTGTTTTTATGTTTAATGATTAGTTTCATGCTACTTTTACACTAGAATCTAGTGCTTGGTTAGGCAGTAAGACCACAATTTCTAAGTTACAAAAGCCAACAAAGAAACAAATATCCACATAAGATTCATATCCCTTATTAATAAGAACGGACATGTACGATCCTGTCAGTGCAACAGGATGTACATAGTCCATTAGTTGCAGAACTCAAGTTTTAAAGAATGAATTATTTTTTAAAGATTTATTTATATATGCATACAAGAGCTGGGTTACAGGCCAGAGCCTGTAGGTATTACATAGATATGTGTTTCTTTAAGAATACAAGCCACATACAACTTTAAAACCAGGGGGGAAAGTATACATGCTAAATTACTAATGGTTTTTAAGATAAATGAAACAAGAAGCCTCATATGATTCTTTACTGACAGACTTCATTTCTGGATAAAAGCTATTTTCAAACTAAAATCCTATCCTTGGCTTAATATCTATAAAATCTAAGGGATACTTAAAGAGATTTTTAGATTTTTCAAGGGCTCAAAATATTTTCTTCTCATTCATCATTAAAAAATGCTCTAAGTAGCTTTCTTTATTTTTCATATTTTTACTGTTTTAAAATATATGTAACATAAAATTTATTATTTTAACCATTGAAAGTTATATGGCTGAATGCCATTAAGTTTATTTAATTTTGTGCAATCATCATCACTATTCATTTCCTGAAATTTATAATAATCACAAACTGAAACTCTATGTACTAAAAATAACAACTTATTACTCCCTCCACCCATGGTAACTCATCTATTTTCTATCTCCATAAATTCAACTATTCTAGGTGCCTTATATAAGTGAAATAACATATTTTTTACCTTTTTGTTATCTAGCTAATTCATTTAGCATAATGTTTTCAAAGTCCATCCATGTGATGGCTTGTATCAAAATCTTATTCTCTCGTATAGTTGAACAATAATCCATTATATGTGTATATCACATTTTACTTATATTTTATCCATCAACATTTAGTTGTTTCTACCTTCTCACTGCTATGAATAATGCTGCTATGGAGATTTGTGTACAAATATCTGGTGGATTCCTTGCTTTCAATTCTTGCTTTCAATTCTTGCTTTCAATTCTGGATATATACCCAGAAGTAGAATTTCTAGACTAAGTG
>NW_028167641.1:0-11963 GCF_964194135.1 Talpa europaea
GGTCAGGGGAGGGCACCCCCTGGAAGCCAGGGACAAGCGGCGGCCCCGGCCTCTTCCAAAACTGCAGGCACACAGGACGGGTCGGAAAAAAGCCCCGGGCGAGCCGGCACCACTCCAAGGGGAAGAGTCCGCACGCACCTGGCCCAGCAACGCTGATGAACCCCAGCCTCCGCCTCTGGCCGGAGCCTGACTCCGCCCACCAGGCTCTGGCTTGGCTGCGCACAGGTGCACTTCTTAGGGCCGCCGCTAGGGGGCGCCGGTGAGGGGGTTCGTGGACCCTCAGCCCCCACCGGGCTGGGGCCACCCCTACACCCATGGGGGTCCGGGATTGTCCTCCCCCGTCGGGGAACGGGGCACTCTTCCTCGTCGCGGGAGCCGCAACTTTCCTCCCGGGGCACCCCTGATCCTCCTCTCGAACTCACAGCCCCAGCGGCGGGGCCGTGCCCCCGCAACGCCCTAGACGGAGGGCCGGGTCCCGGTCAGGGGAGGGCACCCCCTGGAAGCCAGGGACAAGCGGCGGCCCCGGCCTCTTCCAAAACTGCAGGCACACAGGACGGGGCGGAAAAAAGCCCCGGGCGAGCCGGCACCACTCCAAGGGGAAGAGTCCACACGCACCTGGCCCAGCAGCGCTGATGATCCCCAGGCTCCGCCCCTGGCCGGAGCCTGACTCCGCCCACCCGACTCTGGCTTGGCTGCGCACAGGTGCACTTCCTAGGGCCGCCGCTAGAGGGTGCCGCTGAGTGGGTTCGGGGACCCTCAGCCCCCACCGGGCTGGGGCCTAACGTGCACCCCTGGGGGTCCGGGATTGTCCTCCCCCGTGGGGTAACGGGGCACTCTTCCTCGTCGCGGGAGCCCAAACTTTCCTCCCGGGGCACCCCTGATCCTCCTCTCCCACTCACAGCCCCAGCGGCGGGGCCGTGCGCCCGCAGACGCCCTAGACGGAGGGCCGGGGTCCCGGTCAGGGGAGGGCACCCCCTGGAAGCCAGGGACAAGCGTCGGCCGCGGCCTCTTCCAAAACTGCAGGCACACAGGACGGGGCGGAAAAAAGCCCCGGGCGAGCCGGCACCACTCCAAGGGGAAGAGTCCACACGCACCTGGCCCAGCAGCGCTGATGAACCCCAGCCTCCGCCCCTGGCCGGAGCCTGACTCCGCCCACCAGGCTCTGGCTTGGCTGCGCACAGGTGCACTTCTTAGGGCCGCCGCTAGGGGGCGCCGGTGAGGGGGTTCGTGGACCCTCAGCCCCCACCGGGCTGGGGCCACGCCTACACCCATGGGGGTCCGGGATTGTCCTCCCCCGTAGGGGAACGGGGCACTTTTCCTCGTCGCGGGAGCCGCAACTTTCCTCCCGGGGCACCCCTGATCCTCCTCTCGAACTCACAGCCCCAGCGGCGGGGCCGTGCCCCGGCAGACGCCCTAGACGGAGGGCCGGGTCCCGGTCAGGGGAGGGCACCCCCTGGAAGCCAGGGACAAGCGGCGGCCCCGGCCTCTTCCAAAACTGCAGGCACACAAATCGGCGCGGAAAAATGCCCCGGGCGAGCCGGCACCACTCCAAGGGGAAGAGTCCGCACGCACCTGGCCCAGCAGTGCTGATGATCCCCAGGCTCCGCCCCTGGCCGGAGTTGACTCCGCCCACCCGACTCTGGCTTGGCTGCGCACAAGTGCACTTCCTAGGGCCGCCGCTAGGGGGCGCCGCTGAGTGGGTTCGTGGACCCTCAGCCCCCACCGGGCTGGGGCCTAACGTGCACCCCTGGGGGTCCGGGATTGTCCTCCCCCGTGGGGTAACGGGGCACTCTTCCTCGTCGCGGGAGCCCAAACTTCCCTCCCGGGGCACCCCTGATCCTCCTCTCGAACTCACAGCCCCAGCGGCGGGGCCGTGCGCCCGCAGACGCCCTAGACGGAGGGCCGGGGTCCCGGTCAGGGGAGGGCACCCCCTGGAAGCCAGGGACAAGCGGCGGCCCCGGCCTCTTCCAAAACTGCAGGCACACAAATCGGCCCGGAAAAATGCCCCGGGCGAGCCGGCACCACTCCAAGGGGAAGAGTCCGCACGCACCTGGCCCAGCAGCGCTGATGAACCCCAGGCTCCGCCCCTGTCCGGGGCCTGACTCCGCCCACCCGACTCTGGCTTGGCTGCGCACAGGTGCACTTCCTAGGCCCGCCGCTAGGGGGTGCCGCTGAGTGGGTTCGGGGACCCTCAGCCCCCACCGGCTGGGGCCTAACGTGCACCCCTGGGGGTCCGGGATTGTCCTCCCCCGTGGGGTAACGGGGCACTCTTCCTCGTCGCGGGAGCCCAAACTTTCCTCCCGGGGCACCCCTGATCCTCCTCTCCCACTCACAGCCCCAGCGGCGGGGCCGTGCGCCCGCAGACGCCTTAACGTAGGGCCGGGTTCCCGGTCAGGGGAGGGCACCCCCTGGAAGCCAGGGACAAGCGGCGGCCCCGGCCTCTTCCAAAACTGCAGGCACACAAATCGGCGCGGAAAAATGCCCCGGGCGAGCCGGCACCACTCCAAGGGGAAGAGTCCGCACGCACCTGGCCCAGCAACGCTGATGAACCCCAGGCTCCGCCCACCAGGCTCTGGCTTGGCTGCGCAGAGGTGCACTTCTTAGAGCCGTCGCTAGGGGGCTCCGGTGAGGGGGTTCGTGGACCCTCAGCCCCCACCGGGCTGGGGCCACCCCTGCACCCATGGCGGTCCGGGATTGTCCTCCCCCGTGGGGGAACGGGGCACTCTTCCTCGTCGCGGGAACCAAAGCTTTCTTCCCGGGGCACCCCTGCATCCTCCTCTCGCACTCACAGCCCCAGCTGCGGGGCCGTGCCCCCGCAGACGCCCTAGTCGGAGGGCCGGGGTCCCGGTCAGGGGAGGGCACCCCCTGGAAGCCAGGGACAAGCGGCGGCCCCGGCCTCTTCCAAAACTGCAGGCACACAAATCGGCCCGGAAAAATGCCCCGGGCGAGCCGGCACCACTCCAAGGGGAAGAGTCCGCACGCACCTGGCCCAGCAACGCTGATGAACCCCAGCCTCCGCCCCTGTCCGGAGCCTGACTCCGCCCACCAGGCTCTGGCTTGGCTGCGCAGATGTGCACTTCTTAGGACCGCCGCTAAGGGGGCGCCGGTGAGGGGGTTCGTGGACCCTCAACCCCCACCGGGCTGGGGCCACCCCTACACCCATGGGGGTCCGGGATTGTCCTCCCCCGTGGGGGAACGGGGCACTCTTCCTCGTCGCGGGAGCCCAAACTTTCCTCCCGGGGCACCCCTGATCCTCCTCTCCCACTCACAGCCCCAGCGGCGGGGCCGTGCGCCCGCAGACGCCTTAACGTAGGGCCGGGTTCCCGGTCAGGGGAGGGCACCCCCTGGAAGCCAGGGACAAGCGGCGGCCCCGGCCTCTTCCAAAACTGCAGGCACACAAATCGGCGCGGAAAAATGCCCCGGGCGAGCCGGCACCACTCCAAGGGGAAGAGTCCGCACGCACCTGGCCCAGCAACGCTGATGAACCCCAGCCTCCGCCCCTGTCCGGAGCCTGACTCCGCCCACCCGACTCTGGCTTGGCTGCGCACAGGTGCACTTCCTAGGGCCGCCGCTAGGGGGCGCCGCTGAGTGGGTTCGGGGACCCTCAGCCCCCACCGGCTGGGGCCTAACGTGCACCCCTGGGGGTCCGGGATTGTCCTCCCCCGTGGGGTAACGGGGCACTCTTCCTCGTCGCGGGAGCCCAAACTTTCCTCCCGGGGCACCCCTGATCCTCCTCTCCCACTCACAGCCCCAGCGGCGGGGCCGTGCGCCCGCAGACGCCCTAGACGGAGGGCCGGGGTCCCGGTCAGGGGAGGGCACCCCCTGGAAGCCAGGGACAAGCGTCGGCCGCGGCCTCTTCCAAAACTGCAGGCACACAGGACGGGGCGGAAAAAAGCCCCGGGCGAGCCGGCACCACTCCAAGGGGAAGAGTCCGCACGCACCTGGCCCAGCAGCGCTGATGAACCCCAGCCTCCGCCCCTGGCCGGAGCCTGACTCCGCCCACCAGGCTCTGGCTTGGCTGCGCAGATGTGCACTTCTTAGGACCGCCGCTAAGGGGGCGCCGGTGAGGGGGTTCGTGGACCCTCAACCCCCACCGGGCTGGGGCCACCCCTGCACCCATGGCGGTCCGGGATTGTCCTCCCCCGTGGGGTAACGGGGCACTCTTCCTCGTCGCGGGAACCAAAGCTTTCTTCCCGGGGCACCCCTGCATCCTCCTCTCGCACTCACAGCCCCAGCTGCGGGGCCGTGCCCCCGCAGACGCCCTAGTCGGAGGGCCGGGGTCCCGGTCAGGGGAGGGCACCCCCTGGAAGCCAGGGACAAGCGGCGGCCCCGGCCTCTTCCAAAACTGCAGGCACACAAATCGGCGCGGAAAAATGCCCCGGGCGAGCCGGCACCACTCCAAGGGGAAGAGTCCGCACGCACCTGGCCCAGCAGCGCTGATGAACCCCAGGCTCCGCCCACCCGACTCTGGCTTGGCTGCGCACAGGTGCACTTCCTAGGGCCGCCGCTAGGGGGCGCCGCTGAGTGGGTTCGGGGACCCTCAGCCCCCACCGGCTGGGGCCTAACGTGCACCCCAGGGGGTCCGGGATTGTCCTCCCCCGTGGGGGAACGGGGCACTCTTCCTCGTCGCGGGAGCCCAAACTTTCCTCCCGGGGCACCCCTGATCCTCCTCTCCCACTCACAGCCCCAGCGGCGGGGCCGTGCGCCCGCAGACGCCTTAACGTAGGGCCGGGTTCCCGGTCAGGGGAGGGCACCCCCTGGAAGCCAGGGACAAGCGGCGGCCCCGGCCTCTTCCAAAACTGCAGGCACACAGGACGGGGCGGAAAAAAGCCCCGGGCGAGCCGGCACCACTCCAAGGGGAAGAGTCCGCACGCACCTGGCCCAGCAACGCTGATGAACCCCAGCCTCCGCCCCTGGCCGGAGCCTGACTCCGCCCACCAGGCTCTGGCTTGGCTGCGCACAGGTGCACTTCTTAGGGCCGCCGCTAGGGGGCGCCGGTGAGGGGGTTCGTGGACCCTCAGCCCCCACCGGGCTGGGGCCACCCCTACACCCATGGGGGTCCGGGATTGTCCTCCCCCGTCGGGGAACGGGGCACTCTTCCTCGTCGCGGGAGCCGCAACTTTCCTCCCGGGGCACCCCTGATCCTCCTCTCGAACTCACAGCCCCAGCGGCGGGGCCGTGCCCCCGCAACGCCCTAGACGGAGGGCCGGGTCCCGGTCAGGGGAGGGCACCCCCTGGAAGCCAGGGACAAGCGGCGGCCCCGGCCTCTTCCAAAACTGCAGGCACACAAATCGGCGCGGAAAAATGCCCCGGGCGAGCCGGCACCACTCCAAGGGGAAGAGTCCGCACGCACCTGGCCCAGCAACGCTGATGAACCCCAGGCTCCGCCCACCAGGCTCTGGCTTGGCTGCGCAGAGGTGCACTTCTTAGAGCCGTCGCTAGGGGGCTCCGGTGAGGGGGTTCGTGGACCCTCAGCCCCCACCGGGCTGGGGCCACCCCTGCACCCATGGCGGTCCGGGATTGTCCTCCCCCGTGGGGTAACGGGGCACTCTTCCTCGTCGCGGGAACCAAAGCTTTCTTCCCGGGGCACCCCTGCATCCTCCTCTCGCACTCACAGCCCCAGCTGCGGGGCCGTGCCCCCGCAGACGCCCTAGTCGGAGGGCCGGGGTCCCGGTCAGGGGAGGGCACCCCCTGGAAGCCAGGGACAAGCGGCGGCCCCGGCCTCTTCCAAAACTGCAGGCACACAAATCGGCGCGGAAAAATGCCCCGGGCGAGCCGGCACCACTCCAAGGGGAAGAGTCCGCACGCACCTGGCCCAGCAGCGCTGATGAACCCCAGGCTCCGCCCACCCGACTCTGGCTTGGCTGCGCACAGGTGCACTTCCTAGGGCCGCCGCTAGGGGGCGCCGCTGAGTGGGTTCGGGGACCCTCAGCCCCCACCGGCTGGGGCCTAACGTGCACCCCAGGGGGTCCGGGATTGTCCTCCCCCGTGGGGGAACGGGGCACTCTTCCTCGTCGCGGGAGCCCAAACTTTCCTCCCGGGGCACCCCTGATCCTCCTCTCCCACTCACAGCCCCAGCGGCGGGGCCGTGCGCCCGCAGACGCCTTAACGTAGGGCCGGGTTCCCGGTCAGGGGAGGGCACCCCCTGGAAGCCAGGGACAAGCGGCGGCCCCGGCCTCTTCCAAAACTGCAGGCACACAGGACGGGGCGGAAAAAAGCCCCGGGCGAGCCGGCACCACTCCAAGGGGAAGAGTCCGCACGCACCTGGCCCAGCAACGCTGATGAACCCCAGCCTCCGCCCCTGGCCGGAGCCTGACTCCGCCCACCAGGCTCTGGCTTGGCTGCGCACAGGTGCACTTCTTAGGGCCGCCGCTAGGGGGCGCCGGTGAGGGGGTTCGTGGACCCTCAGCCCCCACCGGGCTGGGGCCACCCCTACACCCATGGGGGTCCGGGATTGTCCTCCCCCGTCGGGGAACGGGGCACTCTTCCTCGTCGCGGGAGCCGCAACTTTCCTCCCGGGGCACCCCTGATCCTCCTCTCGAACTCACAGCCCCAGCGGCGGGGCCGTGCCCCCGCAACGCCCTAGACGGAGGGCCGGGTCCCGGTCAGGGGAGGGCACCCCCTGGAAGCCAGGGACAAGCGGCGGCCCCGGCCTCTTCCAAAACTGCAGGCACACAAATCGGCGCGGAAAAATGCCCCGGGCGAGCCGGCACCACTCCAAGGGGAAGAGTCCGCACGCACCTGGCCCAGCAACGCTGATGAACCCCAGCCTCCGCCCACCAGGCTCTGGCTTGGCTGCGCAGAGGTGCACTTCTTAGAGCCGTCGCTAGGGGGCTCCGGTGAGGGGGTTCGTGGACCCTCAGCCCCCACCGGGCTGGGGCCACCCCTGCACCCATGGCGGTCCGGGATTGTCCTCCCCCGTGGGGTAACGGGGCACTCTTCCTCGTCGCGGGAACCAAAGCTTTCTTCCCGGGGCACCCCTGCATCCTCCTCTCGCACTCACAGCCCCAGCTGCGGGGCCGTGCCCCCGCAGACGCCCTAGTCGGAGGGCCGGGGTCCCGGTCAGGGGAGGGCACCCCCTGGAAGCCAGGGACAAGCGGCGGCCCCGGCCTCTTCCAAAACTGCAGGCACACAAATCGGCGCGGAAAAATGCCCCGGGCGAGCCGGCACCACTCCAAGGGGAAGAGTCCGCACGCACCTGGCCCAGCAGCGCTGATGAACCCCAGGCTCCGCCCACCCGACTCTGGCTTGGCTGCGCACAGGTGCACTTCCTAGGGCCGCCGCTAGGGGGCGCCGCTGAGTGGGTTCGGGGACCCTCAGCACCCACCGGCTGGGGCCTAACGTGCACCCCTGGGGGTCCGGGATTGTCCTCCCCCGTGGGGGAACGGGGCACTCTTCCTCGTCGCGGGAGCCCAAACTTTCCTCCCGGGGCACCCCTGATCCTCCTCTCCCACTCACAGCCCCAGCGGCGGGGCCGTGCGCCCGCAGACGCCTTAACGTAGGGCCGGGTTCCCGGTCAGGGGAGGGCACCCCCTGGAAGCCAGGGACAAGCGGCGGCCCCGGCCTCTTCCAAAACTGCAGGCACACAGGACGGGGCGGAAAAAAGCCCCGGGCGAGCCGGCACCACTCCAAGGGGAAGAGTCCGCACGCACCTGGCCCAGCAACGCTGATGAACCCCAGCCTCCGCCCCTGGCCGGAGCCTGACTCCGCCCACCAGGCTCTGGCTTGGCTGCGCACAGGTGCACTTCTTAGGGCCGCCGCTAGGGGGCGCCGGTGAGGGGGTTCGTGGACCCTCAGCCCCCACCGGGCTGGGGCCACCCCTACACCCATGGGGGTCCGGGATTGTCCTCCCCCGTCGGGGAACGGGGCACTCTTCCTCGTCGCGGGAGCCGCAACTTTCCTCCCGGGGCACCCCTGATCCTCCTCTCGAACTCACAGCCCCAGCGGCGGGGCCGTGCCCCCGCAACACCCTAGACGGAGGGCCGGGTCCCGGTCAGGGGAGGGCACCCCCTGGAAGCCAGGGACAAGCGGCGGCCCCGGCCTCTTCCAAAACTGCAGGCACACAAATCGGCGCGGAAAAATGCCCCGGGCGAGCCGGCACCACTCCAAGGGGAAGAGTCCGCACGCACCTGGCCCAGCAACGCTGATGAACCCCAGCCTCCGCCCACCAGGCTCTGGCTTGGCTGCGCAGAGGTGCACTTCTTAGAGCCGTCGCTAGGGGGCTCCGGTGAGGGGGTTCGTGGACCCTCAGCCCCCACCGGGCTGGGGCCACCCCTGCACCCATGGCGGTCCGGGATTGTCCTCCCCCGTGGGGTAACGGGGCACTCTTCCTCGTCGCGGGAACCAAAGCTTTCTTCCCGGGGCACCCCTGCATCCTCCTCTCGCACTCACAGCCCCAGCTGCGGGGCCGTGCCCCCGCAGACGCCCTAGTCGGAGGGCCGGGGTCCCGGTCAGGGGAGGGCACCCCCTGGAAGCCAGGGACAAGCGGCGGCCCCGGCCTCTTCCAAAACTGCAGGCACACAAATCGGCGCGGAAAAATGCCCCGGGCGAGCCGGCACCACTCCAAGGGGAAGAGTCCGCACGCACCTGGCCCAGCAGCGCTGATGAACCCCAGGCTCCGCCCACCCGACTCTGGCTTGGCTGCGCACAGGTGCACTTCCTAGGGCCGCCGCTAGGGGGCGCCGCTGAGTGGGTTCGGGGACCCTCAGCCCCCACCGGCTGGGGCCTAACGTGCACCCCAGGGGGTCCGGGATTGTCCTCCCCCGTGGGGGAACGGGGCACTCTTCCTCGTCGCGGGAGCCCAAACTTTCCTCCCGGGGCACCCCTGATCCTCCTCTCCCACTCACAGCCCCAGCGGCGGGGCCGTGCGCCCGCAGACGCCTTAACGTAGGGCCGGGTTCCCGGTCAGGGGAGGGCACCCCCTGGAAGCCAGGGACAAGCGGCGGCCCCGGCCTCTTCCAAAACTGCAGGCACACAGGACGGGGCGGAAAAAAGCCCCGGGCGAGCCGGCACCACTCCAAGGGGAAGAGTCCGCACGCACCTGGCCCAGCAACGCTGATGAACCCCAGCCTCCGCCCCTGGCCGGAGCCTGACTCCGCCCACCAGGCTCTGGCTTGGCTGCGCACAGGTGCACTTCTTAGGGCCGCCGCTAGGGGGCGCCGGTGAGGGGGTTCGTGGACCCTCAGCCCCCACCGGGCTGGGGCCACCCCTACACCCATGGGGGTCCGGGATTGTCCTCCCCCGTCGGGGAACGGGGCACTCTTCCTCGTCGCGGGAGCCGCAACTTTCCTCCCGGGGCACCCCTGATCCTCCTCTCGAACTCACAGCCCCAGCGGCGGGGCCGTGCCCCCGCAACGCCCTAGACGGAGGGCCGGGTCCCGGTCAGGGGAGGGCACCCCCTGGAAGCCAGTGACAAGCGGCGGCCCCGGCCTCTTCCAAAACTGCAGGCACACAAATCGGCGCGGAAAAATGCCCCGGGCGAGCCGGCACCACTCCAAGGGGAAGAGTCCGCACGCACCTGGCCCAGCAACGCTGATGAACCCCAGCCTCCGCCCCTGTCCGGAGCCTGACTCCGCCCACCCGACTCTGGCTTGGCTGCGCACAGGTGCACTTCCTAGGGCCGCCGCTAGGGGGCGCCGCTGAGTGGGTTCGGGGACCCTCAGCCCCCACCGGCTGGGGCCTAACGTGCACCCCTGGGGGTCCGGGATTGTCCTCCCCCGTGGGGTAACGGGGCACTCTTCCTCGTCGCGGGAGCCCAAACTTTCCTCCCGGGGCACCCCTGATCCTCCTCTCCCACTCACAGCCCCAGCGGCGGGGCCGTGCGCCCGCAGACGCCCTAGACGGAGGGCCGGGGTCCCGGTCAGGGGAGGGCACCCCCTGGAAGCCAGGGACAAGCGTCGGCCGCGGCCTCTTCCAAAACTGCAGGCACACAGGACGGGGCGGAAAAAAGCCCCGGGCGAGCCGGCACCACTCCAAGGGGAAGAGTCCGCACGCACCTGGCCCAGCAGCGCTGATGAACCCCAGCCTCCGCCCCTGGCCGGAGCCTGACTCCGCCCACCAGGCTCTGGCTTGGCTGCGCAGATGTGCACTTCTTAGGACCGCCGCTAAGGGGGCGCCGGTGAGGGGGTTCGTGGACCCTCAACCCCCACCGGGCTGGGGCCACCCCTACACCCATGGGGGTCCGGGATTGTCCTCCCCCGTGGGGTAACGGGGCACTCTTCCTCGTCGCGGGAGCCCAAACTTTCCTCCCGGGGCACCCCTGATCCTCCTCTCCCACTCACAGCCCCAGCGGCGGGGCCGTGCGCCCGCAGACGCCTTAACGTAGGGCCGGGTTCCCGGTCAGGGGAGGGCACCCCCTGGAAGCCAGGGACAAGCGGCGGCCCCGGCCTCTTCCAAAACTGCAGGCACACAAATCGGCGCGGAAAAATGCCCCGGGCGAGCCGGCACCACTCCAAGGGGAAGAGTCCGCACGCACCTGGCCCAGCAACGCTGATGAACCCCAGGCTCCGCCCACCAGGCTCTGGCTTGGCTGCGCAGAGGTGCACTTCTTAGAGCCGTCGCTAGGGGGCTCCGGTGAGGGGGTTCGTGGACCCTCAGCCCCCACCGGGCTGGGGCCACCCCTGCACCCATGGCGGTCCGGGATTGTCCTCCCCCGTGGGGTAACGGGGCACTCTTCCTCGTCGCGGGAACCAAAGCTTTCTTCCCGGGGCACCCCTGCATCCTCCTCTCGCACTCACAGCCCCAGCTGCGGGGCCGTGCCCCCGCAGACGCCCTAGTCGGAGGGCCGGGGTCCCGGTCAGGGGAGGGCACCCCCTGGAAGCCAGGGACAAGCGGCGGCCCCGGCCTCTTCCAAAACTGCAGGCACACAAATCGGCGCGGAAAAATGCCCCGGGCGAGCCGGCACCACTCCAAGGGGAAGAGTCCGCACGCACCTGGCCCAGCAGCGCTGATGAACCCCAGGCTCCGCCCACCCGACTCTGGCTTGGCTGCGCACAGGTGCACTTCCTAGGGCCGCCGCTAGGGGGCGCCGCTGAGTGGGTTCGGGGACCCTCAGCCCCCACCGGCTGGGGCCTAACGTGCACCCCAGGGGGTCCGGGATTGTCCTCCCCCGTGGGGGAACGGGGCACTCTTCCTCGTCGCGGGAGCCCAAACTTTCCTCCCGGGGCACCCCTGATCCTCCTCTCCCACTCACAGCCCCAGCGGCGGGGCCGTGCGCCCGCAGACGCCTTAACGTAGGGCCGGGTTCCCGGTCAGGGGAGGGCACCCCCTGGAAGCCAGGGACAAGCGGCGGCCCCGGCCTCTTCCAAAACTGCAGGCACACAGGACGGGGCGGAAAAAAGCCCCGGGCGAGCCGGCACCACTCCAAGGGGAAGAGTCCGCACGCACCTGGCCCAGCAACGCTGATGAACCCCAGCCTCCGCCCCTGGCCGGAGCCTGACTCCGCCCACCAGGCTCTGGCTTGGCTGCGCACAGGTGCACTTCTTAGGGCCGCCGCTAGGGGGCGCCGGTGAGGGGGTTCGTGGACCCTCAGCCCCCACCGGGCTGGGGCCACCCCTACACCCATGGGGGTCCGGGATTGTCCTCCCCCGTCGGGGAACGGGGCACTCTTCCTCGTCGCGGGAGCCGCAACTTTCCTCCCGGGGCACCCCTGATCCTCCTCTCGAACTCACAGCCCCAGCGGCGGGGCCGTGCCCCCGCAACGCCCTAGACGGAGGGCCGGGTCCCGGTCAGGGGAGGGCACCCCCTGGAAGCCAGGGACAAGCGGCGGCCCCGGCCTCTTCCAAAACTGCAGGCACACAAATCGGCGCGGAAAAATGCCCCGGGCGAGCCGGCACCACTCCAAGGGGAAGAGTCCGCACGCACCTGGCCCAGCAACGCTGATGAACCCCAGGCTCCGCCCACCAGGCTCTGGCTTGGCTGCGCAGAGGTGCACTTCTTAGAGCCGTCGCTAGGGGGCTCCGGTG
>NW_028167640.1:0-11902 GCF_964194135.1 Talpa europaea
TGACTCTCCTGTCTCCCTGCGTCCCCCTACCACGGTGGACTGTGCCAGCTCTTTGGAGACAGCTCCATGCTCTGAGGGCCCGGCATCCTGCCCGAATCTGCAGGCGCCCACTGGGCCCCGTTCTGTGATTTTTCGCTCTGGGGGCCGGGACCAGGACTGGACCTGCTGCCCCGAGGCTCCCATGGGCACAGGCTCACCTCTGCCCTGCTGGCGGCCAGCCCACCCGGCACCGGGGTCCCGCACGTGTGGGGTGATGTTCTCTGAAGCCTAGGCCGCCCCCCAGGGCCCTGCCCTCTGCCCCCATGGCCTCCACCCTGGGGCTGCACTAAGGCCTCTGCTGACCTGTGGCCTCCCCTCACCAGGGCTTGGGCCTCTTTCTTCTGTCCTGGGGGCATGGGGAACCCTTCTCCCACCCTGTGAGTGGGGAGGCTCAGGGAGTGCAGGGGCTGTTCGTCAGGCACTGTCCTTGATGACTGGAGGGGTGCAGCGGGCGGGCGCCTGGCTGCCCCAGGGCAGAGGTCGGGGGGCCTGAGGTCTGGGCAGTCGGCCTGGGGCTGCGGATAGGGTTGGGGGGTCACTCTGGCAGAGAAAGGGTGGACGGGGCACCCTGACCGCCTTTGGCTTTGGGCAGAGGTCGGTGGCTCGGCCTGTCTTGCAGGGAGACCTGGGGCAGCCCCGGGCGGGGGAGGGGAGGGGGCGGCTGCGCGAGCATCTTGAGTGGAGGGGGGGGCAGAGATGGCAGCTGGGTGAAGGGAGAAACCCCAAGGCTAGTGGCCTGGCCCCAGGGCGGGGTGTGACGGGCCGGAAACCGGGTGGCCAGGCTGCACGGGCGCGGTGTTCGGCCCCTGGGTCGGGGGACAGGAGGCCGCTGCAGTCCGGGAGGGCCCTGGACGACCGAGCCCCGCGGGGGCGGCGGGATGGGGCCGCGCTCTGCCCGCGCCCCCGCCCGCCCCGCCGGGCACCCAGGCGCGCGCTCGTCCCGTGCAGGAGCCGCGGACCCGCCGGGTGGTGGCCGCCCCGGGGCCGAGACGGGGGCCTTCCTGGGGGCGCCTGGACCCGCCCCCGGCCCGAGGTGAGCCCCGCGGTTTCGGGCTTGGCGCCCCGGGGAGGCGGCCTTCCCGGGCGTGGGGGGAGCGCGGCCCCCGGGGCGCGGGGCGGGGGGCGGCAGCCGGGGGCGCGGCTCACCTGCGGACGCCCCGGGCGGGAGACCCGAGTGCCCGACGCTCAGGCCCCGGCGGCCCCGGCAGCTCCGCCGTCCTGCGCCCGAGGGGGCTTCGGTGCTGGGGCGCCCGGCCGCCCGCGCGCTCCGGTGGAGGCTCCTGGGCGCGGCTCCGCCCTCCGGCCCCGCCGCTGCCCGAGCCTCGCTGCCCGCGCGACGGGCCCCCAGAGTGTGGCCGCAGCGCCGCAGGCTGAGGGCGCCCGGGCCCGTGGGGTGGGCGGCGGGCCTGTCCCCACCCGGCCCTTCTCCAGCCCCGCAGCGCTGGCCCCGGCCGCGCCCGCCCCCCGCCGCCCCGAGTCTGCCGCGGAGCCGACCCCGCCGCCGCCGCCCGCCCAGGTGAGCCCCGCCGGCCAGGTGAGCCCCGCCGGCCAGGTGAGCCGCGCCGCCCAGGTGAGCCCCGCCGGCCAGGTGAGCCGCGCCGCCCAGGTGAGCCCCGCCGGCCAGGTGAGCCACAACGGCCAGGTGAGCCGCGCCGGCCAGGTGAGCCCCGCCGCCCAGGTGAGCCCCGCCGGCCAGGTGAGCCGCGCCGCGCCCGCCCGTGGGGGGAACGACCCGGGCAGGCCGGCTGCGGGCGCCTCACGGACTCGTCCCCGCAGGTGCGGTGGCCCGAGGGCCAGGCCTCCAGCGACGCCTTCTGGGGCGCCCGCATGCTGCTCGCGCTCGCGGGGGGCAGCCTGGACTGAGCGCCGCCCCGCTCCCGCCCCGGCTCAAGTTTGCTTTCGCCCCGCTGTTGGGGGAGCCCTTGACAGACGCTGGGGGGGCCGGGCCGAGCTCACACTCCCGCCCTGCGCTTCTGGGGGCGCGCGGGCCCCCGACGGGGTCTCCCCCGGGCTCCAGCGTTGTTTGTGACGCGATGTTCTGCTTGATTAAAGTCCATGTTGCGAGCGCCCCGCCTTCTCCTGCGCCCCTCCTGGCGGGACGGCCCGGCTTTGGGGTTTGCGGGGACAGGGGTGGGCGCCCCTTCCGCCCCGCCCCCGCCTGGGGAAGCCTGCCACCCCCGCGTGGGCAGCGGGGGCGAGCCCGGCCTGGCCCGCGGGGCCCAGGGGCAGTGGCGGGCGCCCCCTCCCGCGCTGGCCTCCCCCGCGCCGCCCGAGCCCCAGCCTGCGGGCAGGACCCGGAGCCCCAGTTCCCCGCGGGCGGGCGCTGGGCCCTGCGGCTGGACCCGAGAGGAGGGCCCGGCAGGGAGGACGGAGCTTGGCCTGTCCCCCCGTGGGGTGAGGCCGAGGGGCCCAGCAGGGGCGGTGGCCCTGTGGGGGCTCCTGCCCCGGGTGCACCCGTCACCGGCCTGCAGCGGGCGGCCACCAGCCGTTCCTGGCCACAGCGCGACTGTGGATGAGGCCTGTTGCCCTCCCCACCCCCTGCAGCAGTCACTGAGCAGATTTGGGTGCCACGAGGCCCACGGTTCGGTTGCGCCGCGCCTGCCTGCCCCCCTGGCGGGCCTGCAGGGCTGGGGTGGGGGCAGCCCTGGTCTGGAGGCCGCCGGGTCCTGGTGGCCAGAGGTGGTCAAGCAGCACCTGGTGCCTCTTCCCAGCCTCCGGCAGCCAGTGCTCTTGACACGGTGTGCGTGGCGCCCGCCTCAGGGGCCCCTGCCAGACCCTCAGGTCCACTGAGGCGGTGGGGAGGGCACAGCCAGGTAGGTGCATGACCCCAGGCTGCCCCCATCCCTGGCCAGAGGCCTCCCCCTGCCCCGGTGGTGGCCCTGCAGGCCCCCTGGGGGGACACGGAGGCTTCATGATTTTTCCTTTATTTAATGAATCTGAGCAAGGTCCAGCCCGGCCTCCTGGATCCTGGCGCTGCAGGCAGGGCCTGGCCGCCCGCGCCCGGGCAGAGTCCTGGTGTGGTCTCGGCCTTGCCTGTCCTCTGGGCCAGCAGTGGGTCCCACTGACCCGCCTGGGCTCTAGTCCAGGTCAAAGCCGGACTCTAAAGAAAGAAAAGAATGAAGACAAAGATGGTCTTTCCTTTGAACCACGGGGGACCTGGTTGCCGACTGAGGCCCCTCAATTCTGCTGCGCCTTGCGCTTCCTCCGGGCTCCGCTGGATTCCGCCGGGGGCCAGTTAGAGGCCTTCTGCCTCCTGCTGCTTTACTCTCCGCAGCCTCCCTCCGGGTTCTCTCTCCTCCTGCTGGGGCCACCCTCCCCTTTCCCTGGGATCCCTCCTGCAGCATGGTTTGGAAACATTTTTTGGGAAGTTTTACAAGTTCATTTATAAAGGAAGCTGGGCCAGAGCTGGTTTTTTATTACTGTTGTTTTTAGATTTTGGTAGCAGTTGGCGATCATCTCATAAAAAATCAGCCAAGTCGTTTTGGGTAATTTTCAGACCTGTGGAGCTATTGAGAAGGGACCTTTTCCTTTAAAAATCACACTGAGCTGGGCCTGCCTGTGGTGCAGTTGGTTGAGCGCAGGGCTGTGGAGCTGTCCGCAGCCTCGGCAGTGCCAGTCCATCCCCGCTGGCCGCGGAGCTACTCACATGGCGCAGCAGACCTCTCCTGTCCGGCCCGCTGCTCCCCTCAGCAGTGGATTTCAGTCAGTCTGCCTGTTCTGCTCCCCACTCTGTCTCTGGTGGATCCTCACCCTCCTGCACATCTGGCCTGTACCCCGGTTCTTGAATAAATAAATCTTGAAAACAAATAAATAAAAATCACACTGAGCTGACCAATGCTGTTTGGGGGTAGCGAGGCAGGAAGCAAAGAATTGGTTCCAGGAGGTCAGGAGCAGGGTGCCCCAGCCCCCAAGTCCACTTCTCTGCCTGATTGAGAAACGCTGGGCTGGAACCAGGAGGGTGCCCTTACTGGCCCCCCAACCCCACTGACCACCCCCCAACCCTAGGTCACTTCATAGTCTGGAGGGTCCAGGCAGCAACACTGTGGCACTGCGCTAGCACGGGAAAGGCTGCTTTCAGGAAGGCTGGCCAGGTCGTGTGGGTACTCTCAGTGGGCCTGGGTAGCCCCGGAGAACCCCACAGAGGACATGAGGGCTGCGACAGAGAAAGGGGAGCAGAAGAGGACCATGCGGTGGGCAGCACCTGAAACCACAGTAGGGGGATGTAGGGCGCGCAGGGGGCTGGGAGTGCAGAGGGCCCGCCTCTGCGCAGGCGGCCAGCCCCACTCCGGGGGCCCCAGCGGCTGGGGTTCACTCTAAACCCCTTGCCGTGCGGCTGGGGCGCCCCTGAGCAGACGGCTGGCCCGCCTGGAGGGGCCCCCAGTGGGCCGGGGTTCGCCCTGGGGATCTGACCAACGCTTCTGGAAGCGTCAGTTCGGGTGGGGGGTCTGCAGCACCTGGGGCTGCACCTGGCGGCTTCTCAGCTCTGCTCCGTCAGGTGCGGCCTGTTCCCCATGACGGGTGCCGGCGGCCTGCGCCTCGGAGTGGGGGTGTCTGGAGGGGATTTGAATTTCCTGGCAGCGGGCGCGGTCACGTCAGGCTGCTGCCCACGGCGTCTTCGGGGCTCACGCTGCTCCTGGAGGTGAGTGTGCGCGGAGGGTGCGGGTGACGCCCGCGTCGGACACACGCTGTGCAGGTACGTTTTTCGATTCTGGGGGTTGCCTTACGGGTTTTTGGTTTTTTTTTCAAGGTTTATTTATTCATGCATACAAGAGAAGCCCCGGCCCGGGGTGGGTCTCAGACAGGCAGGCAGCCACTGCCCACGGAGGGGGAGCTGGTGGACAGGAGGACGCTGCCTTGAGTTTGTTCTCTGCATCATGATTCCAATGGCAGCGACATCTCTCATGCAGCTCAGGCTGTGCTCAGCTTCCTGACAAGAATCTGGTGACCACTTCAAGTGTCTCCCATGGGCTTCCCTGGGACGCAAGGGTTAAACACAGCACCGTCAAGCTGTCACCAGCGCGAGTTCCACCTCTCCTCCGCGCCCCCCACTCCCCCACCCCAGGAGCAGCCCACAGGGCGCAGCAGACCTGGCTGGGCATCGAACTTACGCGCCCGCAGTGGCTGCTGCTACGCTGAACCCCTGAGCCACCAGGGAGGCCCAGGCTGACTTTGGGCCTTTTTTTTTTTTTTTAAGATCTATTTATTTATTTATTTATTTACACAAGCACTGGGTACAGTCAGAAGCACAGGAGGGTGAGAGAATCACCAGAGCCAGAGCGGGGAGCGGAGCAGGCAGAAGGACCAAAGTCCACTGCTGAGGGGAGCAGCGGGCGGCAGGAGAGGTCTGCGCGCCATGGGGGACCCTCCTCTGGTGGCCGGGGAGCAGCCGGGGATCGAAAGGGCACTGCAGAGGCTGCGGGCAGCTTCGCAACCCAGCGCTCAACCGCTGCGCCACCGGGGAGGCCCCTGACTTTGGGCTTTTTGACTGTGATCTCTGCCTAAGTGGGGGGTTGCAAGCCAACAATGGAACAACAGCATTTAGAATAGCAAATGTCTGTCTGGCTGCAAGGTCAAAGAGCCTTCAGAGTCACTGGGAACTGCTGGCAGCACTAATAATGCATACTTGGAGATAACCTGGGTTTTTGCAAGGTCTGGATCAGAAAAATTAAACAGACTTTGTCTGCATTTGCAATGATTTGCTGTTGGTAAATTGTGGCTACATCATTTGTTTGGGCACGTTTTCCATTCCAGTTCTGGATCTGGTTGATTGCTGGTCTAAGATTCCAAGGGGGACTCCCTGGTGGCCTAGGGGTGGAGTCTCACCAATACCAACCAGCAGGCCTGATTTCTATCCTGGCCAGGGAGCTGACCCACAAGGCACAGCAGACCTCTCCTGTCTCCCCGCTGCTCCCCTCAGCAGTGGATCTCAGTGGGCCTGCCTGTTCTGCTCCCCGCTCTGTCTCTGGGGAGTCCTCTCACCCCCCACCTCTGGCCTGCATCCCAGCTCTTATATGCATAAATAGATCTTTTAAAAATGATTAAATATTGTTGTTGCTGCTGTTTTCTAATACTTATGACAAATCTTCCCAACAATCTAAAGCATAATTTGGTAGTCTGTCGCTTGGTTGATCAGAGGGGATTTTGTGAAACCTCAGTAGAGCTCCTGAGACAATTGAAAGAGGTTCCCCCTTTCCTCCTGGGAAAGGCATTAGATAAATTTGTCCTATTTGGTTTACCTGGTAAAGTAAAACTAAAAGGCAAGCATTTGGTTTTCTGAAACTTGTATAAAATCTTTCAGTACCTGATCTGTATACAAATTGTCAATTTTGAGTGTTGTCCTGCAATAGTATATACTTCATGGTTTAATAGCTGGAAAAATTGTTTCTTAAAGAAATAGTTTCTAGGGTGGCACAGTTGAGCGCAGCACTGTGAGGCTGTCTGCAGCCTCTGCAGCGCGTGTTCAATCCCCGCCAGCCTGGGGAGATACCTGCATGGCACAGCAGACCTCCTGTCTCACCCGCTGCTCCCCTCAGCAGTGTATTTCAGTCAGTCTGCCTGTTCTGCTCCCCGCTCTGTCTCTAACCCTCCCTCAATTCTGGCCTGTGTCCAGGTTCTTGTATGAATAAATAAATCTTAAAAAAAAAAGTTTCTATAAGGAGACCTCAATTGAGTCCACTTGATAGACCTTTGACAAAGAAAATTTCCTGCAAAGGACTAAATAGAGATAAACCTGATTTTGACACATTTTCCTTGACATAATACAGGTGATTTTTTTGCATTTTGTCTTGAGTTGAAGTTTCCTTGTTTTAACTGACTAGGATAGGATTCTGTAGCAATGTTAGATTTTTTTGATAAGCAGAGCTAACTTGTGTTTGCATTTCCTCTCCCCTTAATGCCAACACATATGGAAAAGTGGTAGTAATTTTTATTACTCATGGCAGAGTATTTTTGCATAACTTCAATAGGGAATTTTGTCTGCTTCACCTAGAAAATTGGAAACATGTTTCATTGGTGACTTTGGTTGGAATTCTTCCGTAAAGTTGAATTTGAGCTGAACCAAGAGGAGGAGAACCAGCTGCTTTGTCTGTGGGTTCCAGAAGCCTCCGGAGAGAATGAGGAGGTTGCCCCCATGGGCAGGATTGGACAACCCAGAAAAAGAAAAAATCTTGGTAACCTCAAGAAAAAGAAACCCCAGGTGAAGCTGATGAAACTGACTTTGTTCCTGCAGCAGCCTGCGAGGACTGGCTGTCACATGTTCACTCTGATCCTGTATGGAGTATTCTAGCAAAGCCAGTTAAAATTGCTCTTTGGTTATTCTGCCCTGGGGGTTTATGCAAAAATAGGTAAAATGGTCTGAAAGTAGATTTAGTTTACAAATATTTTGCTGGACTGTTTGATAAAATTGAGGTCAGAGTGGAAAGAAATTGTTTTCAGAGAGATTGAACCAGTTTCAAGATTTTTTTTTCTTACAGTAATTGAGATATATTTGCTGTTTCGTTTTGGCTAATGCCTCCTGGTGTTTTTTTCTTTCGCCATGGACTAATAGACTAACTCCCAGGAATGAAGGACTGTCACACTGGACATTCATGGACAATACTGGTGACTGGTTGTTTCTTCTCTAGCATACACTGAAACCCTGCAAAAAGCTGTCTCCTAAGGCTCCATCCTGGAATGTGCACTTGAAAAACAACAAAGGGGGAGTCTAGAGGATAATTTGCCCCTAGGTACCTATTCACAAAGTTTTATTTACTTTAGATTTTTTTAAAGATTTATTTAATATTTATACAAGAGCTGGGGTATAGGCCAGATGCGCAGGAGGGTGAGAGGATTCACCAGAGACAGAGCAGGGAACAGAACAGGCAGACTGACTGAAAGCCACTGCTGAGGGGAGCAGCGGGGAGACAGGAGAGGTCTGCTGCGCCCTGTGGGTAGCTCCCTGGCTGGCTGGGAATAAAACCCGCGCTGCAGAGGCTGCGGACAGCTTCACAGCGCTGCGCTCAACCTGCTGCGCCTCTAGGGAGGCCCAACTCTTGTTATTTTAAAAGCCCTGTCTGCCTATTGCAGAAAACTCTTTGTGTTGAGGCCAGGCTGATCTCCCTGTAAAAGGGGGCCACCCTATCATTCATTATACTAACCCTTGTTTTTTCTCATCTGTGACTCTGCATAGTCCAGTACAAAAGCAAACGAAGAAGCTGTGGGAGCGGAAATAACTGAACGCCGCCGCCATATTCACTGTCAAGGCTGCATTAAAGAACAAAGAAGGGGGGAATGTTAGAGATCCCTAAGGCGGGAAGTGCTGAGACAAGGAGAATGTCGGGGTCGTGGCTGGAAGACTGGCCCGAGTCCAGACCACAATGTCCTTTCCTGTGTCAGCAAAGCTAAGCCTGAGAGGGAGGCAACATTAGACAGGGAGTAGAATATACCTGATAACACAGAGCCTTGGCGGTGAATGTGTGCCTGGACCGGCCAAACGCTGAGAAAATGCTTCACTGTCTAGTAACTAGCCAGGAGGGGAGGGGGCGGTTTGTAGCAATAAAATTGAGTTGCACCGGGCGCTAGGGATGCCTGAGCTCGGAATGAGAGGCCCGGCTTCTCTCTCTCTCTCTTTTTTTTTTTTAATAGAGGCATGTTTTATTTATTTGTTTGTTTTTGTTTATACAAGCACTGGGTACAGTGAGAAGCGCGGGAAGGTGAGAGAATTCACCAGAGCCAGAGCGGGGAGCGGAGCAGGCAGAAGGACCGAAGGACACTGCTGAGGGGAGCGGCGGGCGGCAGGAGAGGTCTGCGCGCCATGTGGGACCCTCCTCTGGTGGCTGGGGAGCAGCCGGGGATTGAACCGGCGCCACAGAGGCCGCGGGCAGCCTCGCAACCCAGCGCTCAACCGCTGCGCCACTGGGGAGGCCCTGGTCCTGCTTCTCTTAAACCCTATTTTGTGTCTGTCATTTATTTCAAGGTTCTTTCGGGTTCCTCACCTTAACCCTGCTCACTGGTCTCCAGCAGTTAATGATAATAACGTCTTGTAAAACCTTCACAAGGAAAGAAGAATATTTTTGTGGACCATTTGGTTTCTTTCGTGTGGTAGCTTTAAGCTATTTGTTATTTAAATCACTATTTTTTTAAAAAAAATTATCTATTTAGGGGCCTCCCCAGTGGCGCAGCGGTTGAGCGCTGGGCTGCAAAGCTGCCCGCAGCCTCTGCAGCGCCGGTTCCATCCCCACCGCTGGCGAGGGTCCCACATGGCGCGCAGACCTCTCCTGCCGCCCGCTGCTCCCCTCAGCAGTGTCCTTCGGTCCTTCTGCCTGCTCTGCTCCCCGCTCTGGCTCTGGTGAATCCTCTCACCCTCCTGCGCTTCTGACTACCACTGCTTGTATAAATAAATATATAAATCTTTAAAAAAATTATTTATGCAGACAAGAGCTGGGGTACAGGCCAGAGATGTGGGGGATAAGAGGCTTCCCCAGAAACAGAGCGGGGAGCAGAACAGGCAAACTGACTGAAATACACTGCTGAAGGGAGCAGCAGACAAGACAGGAGAGGTCTGCTTCGCCATGTGGTGGCTCCCTGGTTGGCCGGGGATCGAAGAACTCCTGCTGCAGAGGCTGGGGATTGCTTCATAGAGCAGTGCTTAACCCCTTGTGCCACCAGGGAGGCCCTAAATCACTATTTTTTAATGGAAGCAACTTGACCCAAAACCTGTCAGAAGTTTGAGACACATTAAAACAGTTTAATGAGACCCCGTGTCTTCTCTTGGTTAACACTGTAGTCTAGGACTAAGATAAGCTTTCAATAAGAGTTGCTCCAAGTCCTGATGTCTCATCCGCCATAGAGTTAAATTATGGGCTGACTGCTTTTAGTGGTAGCACATTAGGACAAATGAATCGAGTAACTTTGCTTATATATAAGCTCAGGAGCGGCCAACATTTATATTGTTAAATGCCATTTTTTTTTCAAGATTTATTTATTTATGCAAGCACTGGGTACAGTCAGAAGCGCAGGAGGGTGAGAGAATTCACCAGAGCCAGAGCGGGGAGCAGAGCAGGCAGACTGACGAAGAAATCCACTGCTGAGGGGAGGAGCGGGCGGCAGGAGAGGTTTGCGCACCATGTAGGACCCTTGCTGGTGGCCGGGGATTGAACCGGCGCTGCAGAGGCTGCGGGCAGCTAAGCAGCCCAGCACTCAACCCCTGCACCACCAGGGGAGCCCCTTTTTTTTAAATGCCATGTGTTTTTTTTAAATTTTTTTGTAGTTACGTCAATATTGAGTAAATTGTTGGTATAGTGTCCACTTTTAGTTTCTCAGTTACTAGAATGTGCATCCCCACAAATAGTGAAACAGTTTATAAAGAACCTAAAGTGATGTAACAGGAATATAGGGAAACTGTAGGGTAAAGAAAATGTCAGGCTTTTCTGCCCTCCCGCCATCAGGAGAGATGATGGATCCTTGTCCTGAATGCATGCCTGATGGCGGCACCTGGAGTAGGGTGTGGGCCTAGGTAGATGGGATTCAGCTGAGCTAAGACTGTGCTTTTTAAGGGCGGCGTCACGGGGACGCCAGCAGCAGCAGTAGAAGCCGAAGCCGAAGCTGAAAGAGAAGCCGAGAAGCAGCAGAACCAACGCCAGAGAGCCCAGATAGAGTGAAGACTTGCTGGGGGCTGGGAGGCCTGTCAGCCTCCCAGCCCCCCAGCCAGCACCCCTGCCTGCCATATGCCTGGTGAACCCCAATAAAAGACCTGCAAAAAAGCCACTGAGGACTCTGACTCCTCCATTACCCCGTCTGCATGGGATCAGAGAACCTGCACCGTGTCCAGTTCTGACCCTTTACAGAAACCAAATCCATCAGTGTAAAAAAAAAAAATAGTACAAAACACAACAAAGCAAAAACAGGTAATTATAAACCAGAGACATACTGCAGAGGAGGAGGAGGAGGGAGAGGGATCCGAGGGGAGGAGGGAGGAGCACAAGCGACTGTGGTGATGGTGCCCGGGGGCCCTGGCGAAAAATTCTACGGGGACTCACCCTGAGGGGGGGAGCATATCATTTTAAAAAAATGGAAAAAAATCTTATGTGAAAAAAAAGAACCTAAAGTGAGACTTAAATAGTGCTGAGTTAACTGCATCCAGGTGATAGGAAAAATAAGACATACTGGAAGATGAAAAAAATACTTCAGAGAAAATATTTTATGCAAGTTTACGCAGCGCGCTCCTAAGCACTAGGCATCATGACGTGGTCAGCGGGCTCCCGGGCGGTCAGTCCTAACTGCTCTGGGGTCATGAAGCGGTCAGTGAGTTCACGGAGAGAGCAAATCTAATTACTTGGGGTCATGCAGAGGTCAGTGAGTTCACGGCGAGGTCAGTGAGCTTGGGAGCGCCCGCACTGAATTCTGGGTTGGATCTCCTAGTCACTGGGGTCACGCAGAGGTCAGTGAGTTCACAGAGAGGTCAATCTTAATGACTTGGGGGTCATGCAGATGTCAGTGAGATCACAGGTTATTCCTAATTACTTGGGGTCTTTTTTAAAAAAATATTTATGCACACAAGAGCTGGGGGGTGAGAGGACTCCCCAGAGACGGGGCGGGGAGCAGAACAGGCAGCAGGACTGAAGCCCACTGCTGAGGGGAGCCGCGGGGAGCCAGGAGGGGCTCCCTCGCCACGAGGGTCAGCGCCCTGGCCGGCCGGGGATCGAACGCGTGCTGCAGAGGCTGCGGGCAGCTCCACAGTGCGGCGCTTAGCCCGCTGCGCCCCCGGGGAGGCCCCGACATTTCTGTCGTCACGTCCACGGGCAGAGCCCCGTCTGCCATCAAGACACCGTTTCTGTTGTTTGCTCGCGGTTTCTGCAAATGGGTGTTTTTGAGAAGCCGCGTCAGC
>NW_028167639.1:0-11835 GCF_964194135.1 Talpa europaea
GTCTCCATAGTATTCATTCCCAAGGAATGATCCAGGAGCCAGTTTCTGATCATTTCTGCCTCCATTGTCTCAACAAGCCAGTATGGAGAATTCGCTCCTCTTTCTATGATATGTTGACCTAGTATCCCATTATCATAACTAGTGCAAGTTATGGTACTAGTTAAGTTGCCTGAAAATGCAAGGAAATGCAAGGACATAGAGTGGGCAATGGATATCTTGGTCTTTTTCTATCCTTTGCTCCTATTTCCTACACAGAGAGCACATTTAATTCCCCCCTAAGAAAGACAACCGAATGCCCACCTAGTTGATGCATGGAGTTCAAAGTCTAGGGTTCCTGGATAATATAGAGCAGACACTACTTGGTCCAAATATGGCTCATCTTGAACTGGGGAACTAGGAACTTATAAGGTGACATATCTGCTGCTCCCTAGCAGACAATATAGAAGGATGGGACAGGAGCACATTAACTGCAAGTGGTACTCCCATTTACAAAAGGGAGGAAAGTGAGATATATAACCCTGTGTATTGCAACTCGGAAATTTCCCTGAGCGGTGGCTGTGGGAATGGAAAATATTCTGGATTCCTGAATCATTGCTTGGAAGGCAGATGTGGTAGAGTCACTAGACACCATGAAAGTCTTTGAATAAAAAATAAACCTTTATCTATAAGCAGCAGATACTCTCATGTGGGAAGCTCCTCAGTCAAATCCTGTCTTCTCTCTGGGAGATGAGAGGAAGGCCTTTAGCTATTATAGTCTGTAGCACTTGGCGACAGTCTTGGAAAGTTCATCACTTTCCCTTGCAACATGTAAAATGGCAATTATGGCGTATGCCACCCTTCAGGGCTTTCTAATCAATGAAGTTTGAGAGATAAAGGTCAGTTAAGTTTCTTGATTTTTGGACAAATACAACTCTCCCAAAGATTTAGTACTTTTCCAGTGCGTTGGCTTGCACAGTCCTGTGTGCCAGTAACCCTTTCCACACATCTTTCATGAGACATCAGTTTCAAAATTGCTTTATTTCTTTGGTAATCCCTTCCAACTGAATGGCCACACACTCTATCAAGCCTTTGCCCTGAGTCATTTGGATGATCTGTGTTTCTGGGCATTGTGTATTCACTGCCTTTTTATATCATATTTCTCATACTTTGTGGTTCCAGTTATAGTGGGTTTTCCAGTCTTTCAAGGCATCACATTTCTGGGTTCTGTTGTTGCCTTTCTTCCTAGGGTTCCTGCCAGTTCTTCCTAGGGCACAGCTTTCTTTTTCCCTTCTTTTAGCACTTTGTAGTTTGTAGCCAATAGTGACTAATACGTACTATTGATGTTCTGTTCTCTAAAACTCTTCCCAAGAGCTGCCTGCTCAGTACTCTCGTTGATTTCTCTCCCAAGTTATCACATGTGGAGATTGTAACAAATTTTTTTTTTTTTTTTTGGCCACTGAAGAACATACTCTCTCACTTCTAATCTGTATTGTCAATTTCCTCACTGTCTGTCAGTTGACAACTAAGCCAAGCCTGTGCACTTTAGGGTTTGCTTATGGCAGCTCCCCACTTCCGGTGTCAAATTCTATATTTGTTAAAAGCTAGTTTATACTGTAGAAACAAGTGCAGCTTTCAGTATCTGCTGCTTATAAAGGTTTTTTTTTTTTTTTTTTTGGTTTTTTTTTTTTTATTCAAAGACTGTCATGGTGTCTAGTGATTCTATCACATCTGCCTTCCAAGCAATGATTCAGGGATCCTGAATGTTTTCCATTCTGCAGGCTGTGACTGGAGCACATGGCTTGCCTTTCCCGGTCACCAGGCAAAGAGAAACAGGAGCTTTGAAGGTCATGTGCCAGCTCTGAAATGCCTTGGCAAAGGAATGGCACGTGCTCCTTCTGCTTATAGCCCTTGACCTTGCCAAACAGCACTTGCCTATTCAGTGAGCAGTAAATTTCTCTGGCACAACTTCTTAATCAAGCTCTGAGGGTAGGGTCTGGAATCTGCATTTGGACATGTATCCAGTGTGTGAGACCACTGGTTCTAAGACAAGTCGTGGTATTCCTATGTAATTCATAACAAAACTGAATCTCATAGATGTTGCCATGTACCCAGGTTCACACAAATTTAATATAAAGCTGCTGCATCTCAGTTCAGGTCCACTCCAAACTGCTAAAGCATAAAACCCCATAAAACTGCAAGTCAAGATCTTTATTCAAGATCGTAGGCTGAGAAGCCATGGATTTTCTTCTTCATTTCCTGGATCCCCAAGTATTGAAAGAAACAGTAAAAGAAAACAGATTAAAGCAGTGTGTTAGCAAAATCAAACAAAAACCAAATGAAATGAAGTAAAAAACGATCCAGAAAAGTGGAAACTTGGTTGAGCAGAGGTTTGTTAATGGTTCACACCCATAAGCCTAAAACAACTGGAAAGCCCTGATTAGACCTCTCCAGTCTTTAGCTGAATGAGATGACAAGGCTAGAAAGAAATGTGGTGGCCCCTACTATCCACATGGTAATTATAGGGATTCAGGGTGGTTCTTTGCCCTTCTACAGAGTTGGCTTCACATGTGAACTCTGCTCTCGCACAAAACCTCCCTTCATTTCCACACAGCTGTAATAAATGTTCACATTTGCTGGGAGTAAGAATACTCTGTAAAAGTGAAGGAATAAGCTTCAAAATTGAGGGATTTACTTTGGAATTTGTGAATTTTACCCTGGATTGCTCCAGACAAGAAAAAATAAATGTGGGGTGAGAAACAGGGAAATTCTTCCTTGCTAAGAAGACAGAAATAACTTGAGCTAATTATATTAACCTTAAAAAGTAAGTGAAAATTAATGAGAAATAAGATTTTAACTCTGGAAATAGCCTCTCTTCTGTGCAATTGAAATTCTATACTCTTTGGTGGAATAAGCTCAGGTCAGGAGCTAAACTGCCAACATGAAATTCTAGAAATAGAGAATGCTTTGGGCATCTTAAATCCAACTAAGTTTCTTATAGTATTTTCCCAAAATTTTGAGTTCAGTAAAATATGACTCAAAATTTGCCACAAGCCTTTACTTTTGGAAAACCATATGTATTTTTTAACAAATTCAATTTGGATGTTTCTTGTTTTCTTGCCCTTTAACTCATTAAAATGTTATTTTGTAGGAGTCATTTGTTTGGGTAGCAATCTGATTCTTTTGGCAAGTCTTTGAAAGCTTTTGTTGTTGGGATAAAAAGCAAAATTTGCCTCTTATTGAGACTATACATTCAAGGTGAACTGGAAAATTAGGGAATTATCTGAATCAGGGGGAGTCTGAATGTGCAGGCTCTCGACTGGCACAATCACCAGCACACAGAGTGCTCACACTCAGAAGGGTCTTGTACTTGGTTTGGTCAGGGGAGCACTAGTGTAAGGAGAGGGGAAATGTGCAGTGTACGCAACCACAGTTCTTGCTGCACCATGAGCACAGAATCCCAGTGGACCCGTGCATGTAGGAGGTCAGTGAGATTCAGAGCAAGCACCAATGTGTTCTGTCTCTGACTGAATAAACGGGGGGAAGAGTGGGCATGGCGTGGGGGGAGCAGGAGGAGAATCATTGATAACACAGAAAGGTCACTGGTTCCATTTGAACCGGAATGTTCTTTGAACCCAGAAACAAAAGCCACCAAGGAGCCCTATTTTAGCCATTTTTGTGAATTAGTCAAGCAGTCATGCTCAAAGGGAAAGATAGAGGAATGTAAGTTTCCTTATCCTTTCAGTAGTTCTTATTCATCAGTACCTCAAAAGCACAGGAAGTTGGTAGAACACATGCATGTCAAGGAGTGATAAAAAAGCTCTTGAGTCCATTTTGTACAGTGATTCCATTTTCTGGTAAGAATAATGTGCTCTTATATGTGCACATATATGTATGCATATATAGATGAGCAATGAAGAACAAATTGTGTGATTTTGGTAACTCCAGAGATAAGTGTTCTTTAAAATTGTCATTGCACAATCGATAAGTGAATGGTAGACTTCATCTTAATAGTTCACTATTTTTAATTTTCTTAAGGATATTAAAAATCAAATTTAAAAAAAAAAAACCCAAATACTTGACTAGCAAAGAGGGGCCATGGACGAAAGGAAACAGTTTATATTTTACTACTTTATTTAATAGTATTTTTTTCCTAGCTTTTAGAATGGGGGGGCTCTGTGTCTTCATTTGATGCTGGGCTCCTCTAAGTAGGTAATAGTCCTCTTCCCAGGAACCATTAGAAATGGAAATTTTCTGGCCTCACACCAAACTAAGAGAATCAGAAACTCACAGCAGGGAGAGGGGGGAGGGCAGCCACACGTGATTGCAAGTGTGACCTTAGAGGTGCCAGCTTGGATCTTAAAGAATAAAGACTTGATTTCTGACCAAAGCCCTCTACAGGGAAGACCAAAAGGGTTTTTAAGCGGGGCTCTCAGGATTGTATTGTGCCTGGAAAAACATTCCAGGAGACAGTACACTATGAAAATGCTGTCAGGATTTTGTCACCATTCTGCCTCCACCTCCCCACTCAGCATGTGTCCTTCACTGCCTCTGCTCTTTTCAAAGCTGCATTTCTAGTATCTACTAATAGTGTGATAGTTGTGGTAGTAACACTGGTAGGAGTAGTAGTCCTAACAGAAGCACTTGATATTTGAGAACTTACAGTGCAAAAGGTCCTGGGTGTGCATCTCATTCAATCCTCATGACAACCCTATGAGGTCGTTGCAATGACAACCCTATGAGGTCACTATTTTACAAGTAAAGAAATGCAAACAGCAGAATTTTAACTAACTAGGGAATACCCTACATTAGTGGGTGTCCCCACCCTCTCCCATCCCCTGCCTCCCCATTGGCCCCATTAATCCCTATGCTACATGTTGTTCACTAGAGGAATCTCTGTACTTGAAGGTTTACAATAAATGGGGGCAGGGAAGTCTCTGGTAACCCTAGGTATGGGGGAAGAAGTTGTAGGGAAGGAGGAAAATCCTGTTTTGGCAGCTGTCACTAAACCATTTGCACACATCACTAAATCTTCTCCGTGATGGATGAGAATAAATAAATGAGGGCTTCCATGTGACAACAGCAAAAGAACATGTGCCATGGAGCCTCCAGGTGAACTGCCTGACGTCATATCTGCTACTCAGCTACCTTAAAGAGCTTTATTCAAATATTCAGGGTCAAGGATCCATCTCAACTGCAAGCTCCTTCATTTCTGTATCTAAGCCATGACACAGAGCCTGGCTCACGAGAAATGTTCAGCAAATACCACTCTTGTTTACATTCAATAAATGTCATCTACTAGCAATGGACCCATAACTCTACTCAGCAAAATTAATGGGAGTCTGCATTTGAGTTGGGAGGGAGACCAAATCTCTTCTTCTAAACAGGAACACAGTTGAGGGCAACGGTAAGGAAATGTAACTCATTTATTCCAGAAACATTTCCAGGTTTAGTGCCGGGGAACAATGTCAGGATGGCAGTGTCTGTGAACGCCAGCTGGCTAGAGGCAGACAAATCTAGATTTGAATCACATACTGCAGACTGCCACTTGTGAACTTTAAGAGACGTTTTCAACATCTCTATGCCCCAATTTTCCCATGTATGAAATGGAAATGACTGTAGCACCAGCCTCATAGATTGGTTGAAGGTTAAATAAGATAATGTATGTGAAGGGTTGAGCATGGTAACCCAGTCTATGGTAACGACAAGATGATCCTGGCCCATGGAGCAGATGTTGGCAAACATTTTCTGTAAAAGGCCAGATAACAAATATCTTATGCTTTGCAAATCTTTGTCACAACTCAACTCTGCCATTGTGGGGTTAAGGTAATCAGAGACAACATGTAATTGAATCTCATATTGTTTTCACATTGCATGAAATATTCTCCTTAGTTTTTTTTTCAACTATTAGAAAATGTAAATTCCATTCTGAATTTAAACTACAAAAACAGGCAACAGTTCAGATTTGGCCCATGGGTGGTGGTTTGCTGACTCCTGGTCTAGAGGGAATAGAGAAACATACAAGCAGTGTTTTTCCAAGTGCTGAGAAAAGGATTTATCCTGCCCGGCAGGGAGAAGAGGATTACATATGGCTCCACAGAGGAGGAAACCCTGGAGCTGGACTTGTGAGAGCGAATAGGAGTTCAGCATATGGGACTGATAAGCAAAGGAAACAACTAGAAAAAGAATGAGCTAAGGGGAAAAAAGCAGTCTTTCAAGGGAATTGACTGAAGTGTTGCTTTCAGAAAGCCAAATCACATGGAAGGAGAAAGAACTCTTGTGGTTTAACTATTTGCTTTTATCATTAATTTGATTCTTTTTTGAGGCCATTGTTTGATTTAAGATGATATTACAAAGACCCCCTGTGCAGATCTTACATTTGTGCTCAGAGAGCATGCTTTGATCCCCAATACTGCCACTGTTAACCTTTTCTGAGTGACTCAAACAACCTTCTGAAAATTATTCCTAAAATTCTCTAAAGAAGCTTCTCTTTTAGCATTCAAGTACAAGAAAATGTGAAAATCTTGAACAGCATTCTACTGATCTTTATTTAGTAAGTTAGTTGGCAGTCTCTCCATTAAGTATTTGCTGAAAATGGCTTTTCAAGTAAATATATTTTAAATGCTATTCTTATATGATATGGTAACTTCACAATGACATGTGACAAAGTATTTTGCCTACCAAATTCTATTTCTAAAGTTTTTTAAATCAGATACACAATATATTGGCTTTTAAAAAATGGAGATTATTTGCATTTGTTTTTAAATCCAACCAGCTACCTAAATTCAATTTTTTTGTTGTTATTTAAAAATATTTTGATGTAGAAAAATTAGAATTTGTCTAGTGATACAACATTGAACATCTTTAAGTGTATGTAAGCATTTTTGGGGTTCTATTTTAAAATAATTCTGATTTTTCAATTCTTGTACACTGAAAGTTCAGAAAGTATAGAAAGTAAATTACCTGTATTTGTTGTTTCTTTTATTCAACAAAAATGTATTGAACCCCCAGTATGCAATAGGCACTTTGTAGGACATTGAGTATATAAGAAGACTGGGGCCCATACTCTACCTTCAAAATGATAAAATTTTAGCAGTATGTTGTTGAAGCAGATTCAAAGCAGAAATCATATCAAAGGGAAGCTGTTCTACTAGAGTCATTAGTAGATCATTATGGGAAAACTCCTATTTTCAGCCAGAGGCACTTACAGAATCATTATTCCATTCAAACTAACAGTAGTAATAAAAACAATAGCCAACAATTGTTGAATAGCTACTCTGTACCTACTGCTTCACTACATTGTGATATTGAACCCTCATATGATCTCTAGCAATGAATACTCTTTTATCCTCATTAATGCCCCCAAGATCACACAGCTACTGAGCTCTAAAAGCCTGACTCAACCTTTTTGACCTGTCCAATGTCCATGTTGCTCTAGTATGTGTATCAAAGATTGAATCTATAACACCTCAAGTTAATTTTACCCATGTGTCAGGATTATCAAGTATTTGTACTTCTCTATGTCTTCCAGTGATCTGAGAAAATGGGTAATGCAATGCTGAGGTGTGCACAAATGCATTTATAATACAACCACATAAAAATACCCAAGGATGGAAGGAGGTAGAGAGAGGATTGGAGGGTTGGGGGATACTTCATATCTTTCAGTGGTTACCCTCTAGTGTTGCTCCTAAATGCAATTCAAGGCAATTATATTCATTAAAAAGCAAGAAACCCTTGTCTTATCATACATGCAAGTGTAAAGATGTTGCTCATTTACTACTGATAACTGATTTTCTTGGATTAAATAATCATCCAAGGAAAGTAGAAGCTATCAGGTTATTGGAGGTCAACACTCCAAAGTAAGAGAAAGGCATCTTGAAAAGGAGACCCAAAAGCAGGATTGCAAAAGCAGAAGAGTAGAAGGAAGCTGGCAATGAAAGTATTGTTATCTGTACTTTCAAATGCATGGATAGCCCAGATGGTTGGGGGGAAAAAAACAAGCATTGGATCTTCATTTCTTTCTTCAAATTATGCCAATATTAGAACCTAGAGGGAAGGATGTAAACTGAGAGGTTTTTTTTCGGTGGAACACATCCTGTCTCATGCCTTTCACTTATGGTTTCTGTGGCTGTCCCGGCAAGCCACTCAAGACTTGCTCTTGTCCATACAGAGGGACCACAATACAATAATTAATTTCTCTGATTAAATGTGTTTACCAGTGAGTCAGCTGAGTGAGTATCCATAAGGAAAGAAAAGAACATTCATCCCTTTTACAATATATTGTCTCTAAGAAGTTTTATTATGAGGCACCTGGAAAAGCAACAGTAAATGAAAATAATAATCAAATCCAAAGCAGACCCATTTGTCATAGCAGCATATCTGATCTTAGGGCCTGGTCAGGAAGAAAAATAATTCACAGAATGGAAGTCTGCAAGGCTCTGCGATGTTAAGAATCTGCATTTTCTATCAGAAGCATTATTTTTGCTTTCTTTAATTTATATTTAGGAGAAATTGTTCAGTGATATAATTTTCTTTTTGAGGATATTATAGAAGGAAATGAATATTTCTCGTAAGTTTTGACATATCTGCTTGCTATTGCCCTCACATAATTCATCATCATCTCTACCAGGACTATGGTAATAGACTCCTGTGTACCCATTGATGCCCCCCACCCCAACACACCATTTTCCCCATGGCTGGCTCAATCTCATCTGTTAGATCTCAGATTAAATGCCTCTGCTTCCAAAAGATAACATCTACCACTTACTGTCCTTCACATTTGATTTACTTCCCACATGTTTTTCTAACACAACCTTCTTAACTGGCTTTATTTGCTGGAGGACCATGTCTGCCTCATTTAAATCTGTGTCTTCAGCACCTAGCACAGGGTCTGGCCTAAGTAGGCACTCAGTGTTTGTCTAATCAATTAATCAATCAATCAGTCAATCAATCCATGATACAATGGGCCAAGCACTAGGCTTAGTGATTTACAAATATCTTCTTGTTTAACCTTGTAAACATCCTTTGATGAAGGAGATAATTAGAGAACAAGAAAACGAAAGCATAGATGAGGTCTCACAGTTTGTAGGTATAGAGTGGGGATTTCCACTTGAGATCTATTTGACTCCAAAGTCACTTTCGTTTCTTTCTTTCAAATTATGTTGCCTTCCAAATAGAAATTTCTTCTCATAAGACATATTTTTGAACTTAATAATATCCAAAGACTTTGGACTATGGCCTATAGAGCTTCATGAGTGAGGCCAAAGTTCTTCTTAGAATGATTATCTTACCCTTTGAAGAAAAATAAAATGTCAAGAATGGACTTTCCATTGCTTGTTAAGTGGATTTGACAGTCTTGGACTTTGTCCAGTCCAAAACTATCAGGAGGAATCTTCATGCTTGTTAATAAATTTGCAGTGGTCAACCAGATAATGGTTGTGATTGACATACTATTTATAATTGTTCATGAACCGGTTTCTTATACATTAATCAAGATTGTGGCCTATGTACAAGCATAATTCATAGGACCATTTTGTTCTAGGCAGACATAATACAGGAAGCACATGCATAGTGTAAGTACCCCTAAGATAAACAGAATGGATCATGCACAGAGTCGTGTATAAGTTTAGATTCATGTATATAAATGCCCAGATATGCATACATACTTTTTATACATAGCTATGTATATGTGTGTGTAAGTAGAGTGAAGATTTATTGCCAAGAACTGTAATTATCCCATTTATTCATTGTCCTCACATATCTCTTTTCTGATAGTTATTTGAACTAACTTTGATTTAAAGTTTTCCTGCCAAATGTCAACAGTGTGTTTGCCAAAGTATGACTGAGGTTCACATTGCTTCAGTTTCATGACAGACATGCCTGAACCATATCTTCATTTGGAGATACTTTGGGTGTCATTAAGTAAAGTATTGCTTAATACCTGGTACCCACACCACTAGTGGTACACAAAATGATTTGTGGCGGGGGGGGGGGCTCCATGGGGTGATCAGAGATGAGGAGAGGAATTAGTCTGCCCCATCAGAGTAGAACCAACAGAGGACAGAGTTTCATTATATTTATGTATGTAGGTCTCCTCTACTTATGGTAAATATTAGTTTCCATTATGTCAGTGATACTCAGTTTTCTTTTTGAATAACTATACTTAAAGAAAAACATGTCCAATTAAAAATATTCTGTAAATAATTCTGTGTAGGGTGTGCAGGGTGGCAAAAATAATGCAAGTCATAAGCAAATGACTGATAGAAAAAACTAGTGAAGACAACAGAGGTCTGGGAGTCTGAGTTCACCACTTAGTAACATAGTAAAGGTAAGTAAGTTACTTAATCTCACATAAAAATAACAGTAGTAACCTCTGAGCTTTAACTTATTCAAATGGAAAAGATACCAAGTGGAACATAGCAGGTGCCAAAGAAGTGATCTTTGTAATGATAATAACTGCTTTCATTAATATTAACTATCATGAATGAAATGGTAGGTGAGGCACCTGGCACAGAACCTAGTATATATCTGAACAAATTGGAATTCACACTCCCTCATCAATCAGCATCCTTCCCAACAGACCTGCTAACAGAAATATGATTCATGATTCAGTTTTAGCAGATACTGATCTATAATATGAATTTTGTGTGCCCTATTTTAAGAATTGAACTTGAAGACTATGTTGTATTGATTAATATGCTATACAGAGTTCTAAATAAATGACTAGTGAGCAATCATACTATATCATCAATGCCTAGGAGGAATGGACACCACAAAAACAAAAGCTTCTCTGGCCAGAAAGCAACTTTCTGCCATGTGGTGCTCAGGCTCTTCCTATTTCTACTGTGATGAAACAGATTAAATATTGGTCATCTGTCAGTTTGGGGTTGTATATTTAAAGGTTAAATTATATTTTAAAAGAATTTCTGAAGCCCCTTCCTAACAGAAGTATAGGAAATTCAACCACAGATCAAAACACAAATTGAAGAAAGCTTTTTGGAAGAAAAATATATTAAGATGGACAGCTGAGATGAATGAGGAAATAAAGGGTGTTATGTTATCTAGAAGCATGGTGAAATGGTTATGTTAACAGGATCCCAGCTCAAGATACCTATGAAGACAACAAGAGAAGATAAATGGAATTATAAATTTGCTGACTTAGTGGAAAACTGGTGAACCAAGAAAATGGTAACTTAACAAGACAGATCATTCCAGAGAAAACAAAGCAAAAAACAAAGAGAAACTACTAGGAGGGGGTGAAGCTTGACTGAATAGACACAATAGCAAATCTTTCTCAGAAATCTTGTACTATTCATTATGGAAACTTTCACACATATAAAAAGAAGGGAAAGTAAGTTAGTGATCTTCACCCACCACCCAACTTCAACAATGACCAACATTCTGCCAAATCTTGTTTCAACATCAGCCTCATATGATTCGGGGTGAGGAACTTGGGCAGTTGGGTAGGAGAATTTAAGACAAATCTTAGGCATTGTGTCAACCATAATGGCATAAATGCTTCACTAACCATTTTTAGATAATGAGGAATATTTTACATAGCTACAATGCTATTATCACTCCTATAAAGTTAAGAGAAATTCCTTAATACAATCTAATACCTAACTTCCCAAGTCCTTTCAAAGATGTCCTTGTAAAAAGTTGAGCTAGGTCAGGACTAAAATGTGGTCCACAAAATGCACTTGTTGGTTTTGTCTCCTAACAACTCCCCTTCATCTGCTCCCACACACCTTTATACCTTTGATTTGTTGGAGAAATTGCATCACCTGTCCTTCTAAAATGTTACACATTCTGGACTTGTCTGATTGCTTCATTGTGGTAGCATCTAAATTGTACTGCTGT
>NW_028167638.1:0-7500 GCF_964194135.1 Talpa europaea
GCTTAGGCTTAACAGACATATATAGAACACTAAACCCAAAAAAATCTGAGTATACATTTTTCTCAAGCGCACACGGATCATTCTCTAGGATCGATCATATACTGGGGCACAAGACAAACATCAACAGATACACCAAGATTGAAATCATACCAACCATCTTTTCTGACCATGAAGGCATCAAACTAGAAATAAACCATAAAAAGAAGGCAAGGTATTCTCCTACCTCGTGGAGATTGAAACCCACACTACTGGAAGTCCACTGGACTAACGAGGAGATAAAAGAAGAAATTAAAAAATTCTTTGAATTGAATGACAAGGAGGACACAAATTTCCTAAATGTATGGGATGCAGCAAAAGCAGTAATAAGAGGAAAATATATAGCAATAGATGCTCACATCAAGAAACAAGAAAGAACTCAAAGAAACAACCTAATCTCGAAACTCAAAGATCTAGAAAAAGAACAACAAAAAAGCCCCAAAACCAGTAGAAGAAAAGAAATAATAAAAACCAAAGCAGAAATAAATGAAATCGAAACTAAAAAAACAATCCAAAAGATCAATGAAACCAAGAGCTGGTTCTTCGAAAAAATAAATAAAATAGATAAACCCCTTGCCAGGCTCACAAGGGCAAAAAGGGAGAAAGCACAAATAAATAGGATAATAAATGAAAGAGGAGAAATCACAACGGACACAGCAGAAATCAAAAGAATTATTAATAACTACTATGAACAGTTATATGGAAACAAGTTTAACAATCTAGAGGAGATGGACAAATTCTTACAACTCTACAATCACCCAAAGCTAGATAAAGAAGAAATAGAACACCTAAACAGACCAATTACAATTAGCGAAATTGAAATGGTAATCAAAAAGCTCCCCAAAAACAAAAGCCCAGGACCTGATGGATTTACAAATGAATTCTACCAAACATTCAGAGATGAATTGGTACCTATCCTTCACAAACTCTTCCAAAAAATTGAGAAGG
Source organism: Talpa europaea (assembly GCF_964194135.1). Classification (NCBI taxonomy): domain Eukaryota; kingdom Metazoa; phylum Chordata; class Mammalia; order Eulipotyphla; family Talpidae; genus Talpa; species Talpa europaea. The sequence goes on from NW_028167638.1 coordinate 985, forward strand.
AAGGTATAATACCTAACACGTTCTATGAAGCCAACATTACACTAATACCAAAACCGAACAAGGACAACACAAAAAAAGAAAACTATAGGCCAATCTCCCTAATGAACACTGATGCAAAAATCCTCAATAAAATTTTAGCTATCAGAATCCAACAGTGTATCCTTAAGGTAATTCACCACGACCAAGTAGGATTCATTCCAGGGACACAAGGATGGTTTAACATCCGAAAATCAATCAACGTTATCCAACACATCAACAAAAAGAAATATAAAAACCATATGATAATATCAATAGATGCTGAGAAAGCTTTCGACAAAGTGCAACACCCATTCATGATAAAAGCCCTTGAAATTCTTGGGATACAAGGAACGTACCTCAACATCATAAAGGCCATATATGACAAGCCAACAGCCAGTATCATTCTCAATGGTGAAAAGCTGAAAGCAATTCCATTAAGATCTGGAACAAGACAAGGATGTCCACTTTCACCACTGCTTTTCAATATAATACTGGAAGTCCTAGCCAGAGCAATAAGACAAGAGAAAGACATCCAAGGAATACAAATAGGAAAAGAAGAAGTCAAAATATCACTCTTTGCAGATGATATGATAATATACATAGAGAACCCCAAAAACTCCACAGAAAAACTAATTCAACTCATCAATCAGTTCAGTAAAGTGGCAGGATACAAAATCAACACGCAAAAGTCAGTAGCCTTCCTATATACAAACAATAAATCTGAAGAAGAAGAAATCAAAAAAACCATCCCTTTTATTATTGAAACAAAAAAAATCAAATATTTGGGAATAAATCTAACAAAAGAGGTAAAGGACCTATACAAAGAAAACTATAAAACACTGTTAAAAGAAATAGAAGAAGACACAAAGAAATGGAAAGACATCCCCTGCTCATGGATTGGGAGAATAAACATTATTAAAATGGCCATCCTACCAAAAGCAATATACAGATTCAATGCTATTCCAATCAAAATTTCAATGTTATTCTTCAAAGAAATAGAACAATTATTGATGAAATTCATATGGAATCACAAAAAACCCCGAATAGCCAAAGCTCTCCTGAAAAAAAAAGAAGGGAATGGAGGCATCACACTCCCAGACTTCAAACTCTACTACAAAGCCATAATCATCAAAACTGCATGGTATTGGAACAAGAACAGACATACAGACCAATGGAATCGAATAGAAAATCCAGAAATAAACCCACAGATTTATGGTCAACTAATCTTTGACAAAGGAGCAAAGACTATGCATTGGAGCAAAGAAAGTTTGTTCAATAAATGGTGCTGGGAAAACTGGGTCGCTACATGCAAAAGAATGAAGCTTGACCACTACCTCACACCATATACAAAAATCAACTCAAAATGGATTAAAGAACTAGACATAAGACCTGAAACCATAAAATACATAGAAGGAAATATAGGCAAAACACTACGTGATTTGCATATCAAAGACATCTTTACAGACACATCACCCAAAGCAGTGATAGTGAAGGCAAAGATCAACAGTTGGGACTACATCAAATTAAAGAGCTTCTGCACAGCAAAAGAGACAATAACAAAAACAAAGAGAAACCCCACCAACTGGGAGAACATTTTTGCACACAACACTAATGATAAAGGACTGATCACAAAAATCTGCAAAGAGCTGATGAGACTCAACAACAACAAAGAAAATAATCCAGTCAAAAAATGGACAGAGGAACTAAAAAGAAACTTCTCTGAAGAGGAAATGCGAATGGCCAACAGGCATATGAAAAAATGTTCAACATCACTTGCAATCAGGGAAATGCAAATCAAAACTACCATGAGATACCATCTTACACCAGTGAGAATGGCACATATTAAAAAAACTAGCAACAACAAATGTTGGCGAGGTTGTGGAGAAAAAGGAACTCTCCTGCACTGTTGGTGGGAGTGCAAACTGGTCCAACCACTATGGAGAGCTGTGTGGAGATTTCTGGACCTACTAAACATAGAGCTTCCACAGGATCCAGCAATTCCACTCCTAGGTATTTACCCAAAGAACACAGAAACATCAATTCCAAAGAACACCTGCACCCCTATGTTTATAGCAGCACTGTTTACAATAGCTAAGCTTTGGAAACAGCCCAAATGCCCAAAAATAGATGACTGGATCAAGAAGATGTGGTACATATATACCATGGAATATTACTCAGCATTCAAAAAAGATAAACACATGCAATTTGCAGCAACATGGATGACGCTGGAAGGGATCATGCTCAGTGAAATAAGCCAAAAAGAAAAAGAAAAATACCGGATGGTCTCACTCATAGCAGGGATCTAGAAAACTTAAATAAGGGACCAGGAAAATGAATAACTATAAGAAAGTGAAAATCAAAATCAACAAAAACTATGAACCAGAGACACTTTTTGGGGGGTGGGGGGCGGGAGGGGAGGGATTGGGGTCAGAATGGGGGGATTGCAATTGTATGGGGAATATAAAAATAAAATTTATTAATTAAAAAAAAAAAAAAAAGAAAAAAAAAAAAAAAAAAAACTGGAAATAAAATAAGATCAAAGAAGAAGGCTGTCATAGGCAGTTTTTCTGAGATTAGAATTGTGAAGCAAGGAATATTTTAACCAGGATTTGTACATGTGATCACAAAAGAAAAATTTTGCCTATTTGACCAGATTCTTGATTATTAATGACATTTGTTGGTGTTAAATACAGCTTTACAATATCGTCTGCTTTAATGTTCAGTGTTAGTTTGTATTTAGTTACTTTAACAGAGTTTTATTTTTACATAAATTATATTTCAGAAAATTCATGTTTAAATAAGGAAACTGAAGACAGCTACAGTGGGCTCTGCAATTTAGAGCACATCCAAGGCTCATGAGCCCCACCTAATGACAGCACTTCTAGATCTCATAGCAGTCTTGGGGTAGAGAGTAAGACACCCTGGAACCTGAAACTTCAAACACAAAGTTGTGACATGAAGCTTCATAAAAAGCTCCATATAAAAGATTTCATCACATTCAGAAAACATGAAATGAAGGTAAAACTTGCCAACCTAATTTTATCACCAAAAAATAAGAGTTGAGAGAATAAGGAAAAGAAATACTTTAGGGGAGTCTTTCCAATTTCAAAAATAACACATGCCAACTATAAAATTTCAAAAAAGATGAGGCAATGTAAAGAAGATAAATATCATCCATGATGCCACTACCCAGAGATGACAGCCCACCACAGTCCAGTCTATAAAAACATGCACAGCTATTTCAAGTATAGATGAGATGATGTCATACTACAAGTAAAAACTGTTTTGTAACTGCTTTTTTTCCCATACAAAATGTAATGTGGGCCTTCATTTTAATAAACATAGCACTATGTCATCTTTTTTTAATAGCCAGAGAACACACCATTTTACAACATACCATCCATTCACTAATTCCCTCAAGATGGTCATTGAAATTACTGCTATAAGGAAGTTAGAAAACCTAAATAAGAGACCAGGAAAAAGCTAATTATAATAAAGTAAAAATCAAAATCAACAAGCAACTATAAACCAGAGACACACTGGGGAAGGGGAGGAGGGATTAGGGTCAAAATAAGGGGGGTGGGAATTGTATGGATAATATAACCAAGATGAAAATGCATATATTGTGCAAAAATGAAAAATGATGTAAAAATATATAAAATTTGAAAATTAAAAAAATAAATTACTGCTATAAGCCAAGTTGTAAAAACATCCTCATACATTCACTACTGTACATTTGCCTGACTATTTCCTTAGTATATATTCTAAAAGATGATATTGCTGGAGACTCAGAGTTTGATGAGTGTTACCAAAATGTTTTTTAGAAAGTAGGTACATAAACACTCCTCATACCTGCAGACTGTGGAAATGGCTATTTCTTTTCCTGACACTTTCACAACACTGAATGTATCTTTGGAGGCAGTTTGGTGACTAAGAGAATAGGATCTAGAATTACAGTTCCATATCTAGGTACAAATCCCAGCTCTGCCATAAAGCAGCTCTATGACCTCTGGAAAGTTACTCAATATTTCTGTACAGAGGTTATATCATTAAGGGTCATTTTTAAGGATTTTGAGTTATTACAATACTTAAAACACAGTAAGTACTCAATAGTCACTCATAATATTAGATAGTGCCCATCAGAAAACATTTTTGCATAATTTGTATTTAATTCTTACTGGAATTAAACTAAGCCCTTTTATTTAGCTTTTATAACAACTTTTATTTTCTCAGCTTTTTTAAAAAAATAGTAAATGATATTTACAAATAGTGGAGATTATTTCTGTACCTCCCTGATTTGTTTTTCTAGGATAATTGCATTGGTTAGAATTTCTAAAAGAAAGTTAAGCAGTAGTGGTAGTCATACACATTCTTATATCATACGCATCTTATATCATTTATGCTAACTTTATGTTAGCATAACGTTATCTTTATGCTACCAAAGCATTTTTAAGATATTTTAAAATTCAACATTATAAAATGTGATGGTAAAGGCAAATTTTTCTAAACACTTTTGATATAAAGTATCCTTTAAATATAAGGTATGTTGAATTATGGTATTCTTTGGTGGTAGGGGAAGTCATCTTCTACATTTTAAATTAAAATGTATATACCTTGAATAAGTGAATAAGAGCAAAGTAATATTTGCCACTTAGGAATATGAAGTATAAAATAAATAGCTATTATTTACTCAAATTAATTTGTGAAACAACGGAAATTCAAGACAGTAATATAATTTGCTCAATGACCAAAATTATTTTTTGTTAAAGAAGTATATAAATACCAGAAAAATTTCAGACCATTGATAGCAACCAAAAATATTAAGCCCTTTAATTTTATACAGCTGCATTTTGAGCTAGTATTTTTGACTCCTTGTGTTTTCATCCTAAAACGGCATATGAATTTCAAAAGAAAGACTTCATTTCTCACAATTCACACCCCCATACTCCTACACTCTGGGAAGGAGCCAGAATTATTTCTAGATATACAAGCCTCAGTACAAATTAAGCTTCTAAGTGCTAACCCCCAAATGAGGGATACTCAATCACAGAACATGTTAGGTTCTTTTTTTTCTTCAGTTAAAGTAAAACTACACTCAATCAAATATTCTGGAGGATCTTCCCCAAATCTTAACAAAATATGAAGGTGTACCTGAGACCTACAAGCCTACAGGCAAAATTATACAGAATAATAACATATTCACTGAGAACTAGAGTGTCAGACCCTGGGCTTATAAGCTTATACTTCTATACATCATCTCCTATCACCAATTTACCTACCTGACAAGGAAAATATTGCCACACTGCTAGCTTCACTTTGCCTCTGCCACACAGATTCTTCCTATAGCAGCCTACAAGTGATGCAGGGGGCTATTTGGGAGCCATGCCTGATCTGCTGTCGTCTAAAGAAAAGTGAGGGAAGTTTCAGGGTGAGAGGCACCATAGATACAGTTTGAACTTGAACTTGGGCTGGTGAAAGATTGATTACATAAGATCACAACAATCAGCAAATAAGAGTAATCATATCCCAGTGTGCAGTGATGAGGGATGAAGTAAAATGACACCTAGATATGTCCAGATGGCCTTCCTGTTGACCCTCCTAGAACATTTTGCTCGAGTAAGAGTGAGCACAACTAAGAAACTCTGAATTTACTTTTCTACAGAATATAAAATAAAGTTTATCGGGTAAGACATAATAATTCAATAAAACTAGTCAAATGAAGCTATTATAACTAGTCCAATGGTGCTTTTCAATAAAAGATGCTTTAAATTTAAACAGCTTTCACTTTCTTTATTCTTTAATACACAGAACACATTATGATATGTGTGGACTGTTCCATGTGTGTAAAAGTCAAAGATTCCTAAATAATAAATTTACTGATACACATGTAACTATTGCTGGTATTCACTCTCCTGCACCAAGCTCTATGCAAAAAGACATTCAAATCAAACTCAAGGAATGGAAAATATCTGAGACAGCATTAACAGTTCCTAATGAATAGATATGATACAGTATCAAATATTAAATTCTAAATGTGCAGCTGCTTCTACTCTGGTTTCATAACACTTTGTTCATTTCAAGTTCCAAGCATTTTATATAGAATTTTAGAACTAAAAGACCCTTTGTAGATAATCTAGTTCTAACATTTTTCATTTTTTTATATTTAATCATGTGTTAGTATATATTTAATCGCTAATTTTTATAAACATTTGGATTCTGAGACTTTCAAACACAAGGAAAATTAGTTTATGGAGAGAATGAAATGAGATATAACCTCTATGTAAGTTGTTGGAAGCTTGAAAATTAGTCACTTGCACACAGGTTAAGAAACCTCTTTTAGTGGTAGAAAGGGTGTCCAGGGTAACAAAAATAAAATGAAAATTTTAATAAATTTTGGTTAGTCTATAATCTGAGGTATAGGAGAAAGGATAAGCTTAGAGAATCAGATCTGAGCTGCAATCTCAACCTCACCCCTTGCTAGCTGCCTAAGCCTGAAGT
>NW_028167638.1:10000-11804 GCF_964194135.1 Talpa europaea
GTACCTGGCTTTCACCCCAAATGTATGAAAATCTGTGACTTGCAATTGCCAGCTACTGAAGCACAGACACAAGGTTCTAAAAAAGCTTCATAGCGAAAACTATGAAGCCAGATGATGACAACATCATGAATGTTAACACATTTACTAAGTAACAATATAGCCAGATGACTGAGTAAGTACTAGGTGCTCATTAAGTATTTACTCTATGTCCTGCACTATGTTAGGAACTGCAGAAGAAGGAGGAAAAAATAAGACTTGGTTCATGTTCTCTAAAAGCTTACTGTATATTTAAGTGGAAAACATCAAAAAGGAAAAAAAAAGCACAGAACTATGAAAATTAAATGCTACATTCTGTGCATAAGTGGCTGGAGAATTATTAATTTGAAATGACATAAAAAATAAATTGTCTCAAAGAAAGAATAGACCAGACTTTTTCATAGACTGGATTCTACTCAACCTACCATATTTTCCTTTAGTACAAATTCTATTATATGATTCAAGATGACAATGACATTTCTGGATCCATTAATAGCACTTTCCAGATGGCCAATTCCTGTTTATGCTTTAATCAAGTCTTAGCTGAATGGAATTTTAAAACTTAATGTAATCACTACTTCACAAAAATGTAACCCAAACAGGTTTCTTTTTTATTAATAGGTCTTCCATTAAGGCCATTTATTTACAAAACAGATGGTTTTTCAGTAACTGACAAACTTATAAATCTCTGAAGCAATCCTTAATCACCACCACAGAAAAAAGCAAGGAAATGATCCTTCATTAGCATATGTTTAACAAGCCTGAGTATCACTGAACATAAATCAGGTCAAAACAATTTTACTTTTTCATCTCAACAACATTAGAAATACATAATGTATGCAAAACACTCCACAACATTGGTTTCAGGGATGTCTTTGGAGAATCTATCCCAACAAGAAGAGAAACAAAATCAAAAATGGGACTACATCAACTACAAAGCTTCTGCACAGTAAAATAAACATCATTAAAATGAAAAAAATAAGCTACCAAATGGAGAAAATATTTGTATATCATACATTTTACAAGGGGCTAATATCCAAGATCTATGAGAACTCACACAACTCAACAAGATGAAAATAAAACACAAAAAATGGGGAGAAAAGCTAAGTAGAAACTTCTCTAAAGAAGACAGATGGCCAATAGGCACATGAAAAAACGTTCAAAATCACTTATCAATATGAAACACTACCTCACATCTGTAACAATGATCCATATCAAAAAAAAAAAAAAAAAAGAAAGAAACAAGTGTTGGTGAGTGTATGGGGGAAAAAAGCAACCTATAGACACTGTTGGTGGGAATGCTGACTGGTCCAGTCCTGTGAAAAGCAGTATGGAGTTTTCTCAAAATATTAAAAATAGATAGACCATATGATCTGGCAATTTCACTCCTAGGTATCCAAAGAATGCAAAAACCCTAAATTGAAGGGATGTATGCAATCCTGTGATCTGTTGTAGCACTATTTATATAATAGCCAAGTAATGGAACCAGCCCAAGAGTCCAATGACAGATGAATGGATACACACACACATACACACTGGCATAGTACTCAATTATAAAAAATGATGAAATCTTACCATTCGCTACAACATGGATTGAACTGGAGGGGACTGTGCTAATAGAGATGAATAAGAAAGAGAAAAGAAATTCTGGATGACATCACTTACGTGGAATACAGAGAAACAAAGGAACAGGCAAAACAAATCCTAGAAATCTGAATGTAGAATTGAGTCTACCAACATGGGAGGGGAAGGTAACACAAGTGGGAGG
>NW_028167637.1:0-11744 GCF_964194135.1 Talpa europaea
AAGGTTGGGGCTTCCGCGAAGGGGAAGGGGGACCCGTTCCCCCATGGCGAAGGACAACCCGTACCCCCATGGGTGCAGGGGTGGCCGCATCTCGGTGTGGGCTGAGGGTCCCCGAACCCCCTCACCAGCGCCCCCTAGCGGCGGCCCTTGGAAGTGCACCTGTGCGCAGCCAGAGTCGGGTGGGCGGGGTCAGGCTCCGGCCAGGGGCGGGGCCTGGGGCTCATCAAGAGCTGCTTGCCCAGGTGCGGACCCTTCCCCTTTGAGTGGTGCTGCCTTGCCGGGGGCTTTTTGCCGCGCAGGCCTGTGTGCCTGCCGTTTTGGAAGAGGCCGCGGTCGCCGCTCGTCCCTGGCTTCCAGGGGGTGCCCTCCCCTGTCGGGGACCCCGGCCCTCCGTCTAGGGCGTCTGCGGGCGCACGGCCCCGCCGCTGGGGCTGTGAGTGCGAGGGGAGGGTGCAGGCGTGCCCCGGGAGGAAGGTTGGGGTTTCCGCTAGGGGAAGGGGGCCCCGTTCCCCACATGGCGGAGACAATCCCGTACCCCCATGGGTGCAGGGGTGGCCCCAGCCCGGTGGGGGCTGAGGGTCCCCGAACCCCCTCACCAGCGCCCCCTAGCGGCGGCCCTTGGAAGTGCACCTCTGCGCAGCCAGAGTCGGTGGGCGGGGTCAGGCTCCGGCCAGGGGCGGGGCCAGGGGCTCATCAAGAGCTGCTGGGCCAGGTGCGGACCCTTCCCCTTTGAGTGGTGCTGCCTTGCCCGGGGCATTTTGCCGCGCAGGCCTGTGTGCCTGCCGTTTTGGAAGAGGCCGCGGTCGCCGCTCGTCCCTGGCTGCCAGGGGGTGCCCTCCCCTGACGGGGACCCCGGCCCTCCGTCTTGGGCGTCTGCGGGCGCTCGGCCCCGCCGCTTGGGCTGTGAGTGCGAGGGGAGTGTGCAGGCTTCCCCCGGGAGGAAGGTTGGGGCTTCCGCGAAGGGCAAGGGGGCCCGTTCCCCCATGGCGGAGACATTCCCGTACCCCCATCGGTGCAGGGCTGGCCCCAGCCCGGTGGGGGCTGAGGGTCCCCGAACCCCCTCACCAGCGCCCCCTAGCGGCGGCCCTTGGAAGTGCACCTGTGCGCAGCCAGAGTCGGGTGGGCCGGGTCAGGCTCCGAGCAGGGGCGGGGCCTGGGGCTCATCAAGAGCTGTTGGGCCAGGTGCGGACCCTTCCCCTTTGAGTGGAGCTGCCTTGCCGGGGGCTTTTTGCAGCGCAGGCCTGTGTGCCTGCCGTTTTGGAAGAGGCCGCGGTCGCCGCTCGTCCCTGGCTTCCAGGGGGTGCCCTCCCCAGACGGGGACCCCGGCCCTCCGTCTAGGGCGTCTGCGTGCGCACGGCCCCGCCGTTGGGGCCGTGAGTGCGAGGGGAGGGTGCAGGCGTGCCCCGGGAGGAAGGTTGGGGCTTCCGCGAAGGGGAATGGGGCCCCGTTCCCCCATGGCGGAGGACAACCCGTACCCCCATGGGTACAGGGGTGGCCGCAGCCCGTTGGGGGCTGAGGGTCCCCGAACCCCCTCACCGGCGCCCCCTAGCGGCGGCCCTAGGAAGTGCACCTGTGCGCAGCCAGAGTCGGGTGCGCGGGGTCAGGCTCCGGTCAGGGGCGGGGCCTGCGGCTCATCAAGAGCTGCTGGGCCAGGTGCGGACCCTTCCCCTTTGAGTAGTGCTGCCTTGCCCGGTGCTTTTTGCCGCAAAGGCTAGTGTGCCTGCCGTTTTGGAAGAGGCCGTGGTCGCCGCTCCTCCCTGGCTTCCAGGGGGTGCCCTCCCCTGACGGGGACCCCGGCCCTCCGTCTAGGGCGTCTGCGGGCGCACGGCCCCGCCGCTGGGGCTGTGAGTGCGAGAGGAGGTGCAGGCGTTCCCCGGGAGGAAGGTTGGGGCTTCCGCGAAGGGAAAGGGGACACCGTTCCCCACATGGCGGAGACAATCCCGTACCCCCATGGGTATAGGGGTGACCGCAGCCCGGTGGGGGCTGAGGGTCCCCGAACCCCCTCACCAGCGCCCCCTAGCGGCGGCCCTTGGAAGTGCACCTGTGCGCAGCCAGAGTCGGGTGGGCGGGGTCAGGCTCCGGCCAGGGGCGGGGCCTGGGGCTCATCAAGAGCTGCTGGGCCAGGTGCGGACCCTTCCCCTTTGAGTGCTGCTGCCTTGCCGGGGGCTTTTTGCCGCGCAGGCCTGTGTGCCTGCCGTTTTGGAAGAGGCCGCGGTCGCCGCTCGTCCCTGGCTTCCAGGGGGTGCCCTCCCCTGACGGGGACCCCGGCCCTCCGTCTAGGGCGTCTGCGGGCGCACGGCCCCGCCGCTGGGGCCGTGAGTGCGAGGGGAGGGTGCAGGCGTGCCCCGGGAGGAAGGTTGGGGCTTCCGCGAAGGAGAAGGGGGCCCCGTTCCCCCATGGCGGAGGACAACCCGTACCCCCATGGGTGCAGGGGTGGTCGCAGCTCGGTGGGGGCTGAGGGTCCCCGAACCCCCTCACCAGCGCCCCCTAGCGGCGGCCCTTGGAAATGCACCTGTGCGCAGCCAGAGTCGGGTGGGCGGGGTCAGGCTCCGGCCATGGGCGGGGCCTGGGGCTCATCAAGAGCTGCTGGGCCAGGTACGGACCCTTCCCCTTTGAGTGGTGCTGCCTTGCCGGGGGCTTTTTGCCGCGCAGGCCTGTGTGCCTGCCGTTTTGGAAGAGGCCGCGGTCGCCGCTCGTCCCTGGCTTCCAGGAAGTGCCCTCCACAGACGGGGACCCCGGCCCTCCGTCTATGGCGTCTGCGGGCGCACGGCCTCGGCGCTGGGGCCATGAGTGCGAGGGGAGGTTGCAGGCGTGCCCCGGGAGGAAGGTTGGGGCTTCCGCGAAGGGGAAGGGGGCCCCGTTCCCCCATGGCGGAGGACAACCCGTACCCCCATGGTTGCAGGGGTGGCCGCAGCCCGGTGGGGGCTGAGTGTCCCCGAACCCCCTCACCAGCGCCCCCTAGCGGCGGCCCTAGGAAGTGCACCTGTGCGCAGCCAGAGTCGGGTGGGCGGGTTCAGGCTCCGGCCAGGGGCGGGGCCTGGGGCTCATCAAGAGCTGCTGGGCCAGGTGCGGACCCTTCCCCTTTGAGTGGTGCTGCCTTGTCGGGGGCTTTTTGCCGCGCAGGCCTGTGTGCCTGCCGTTTTGGAAGAGGCCGCGGTCGCCGCTCGTCCCTGGCTTGCAGGGGGTGCCCTCCCCAGACGGGGACCCCGGACCTCCGTCTAGGGCGTCTGCGGGCGCACGGCCCCGCCGCTGGGGCCGTGAGTGCGAGGGGAGGGTGCCGGCGTGCCCCGGGAGGAAGGTTGGGGCTTCCGCGAAGGAGAAGGGGGCCCCGTTCCCCCATGGCGGAGGACAACCCGTACCCCCATGGGTGCAGGGGTGGCCGCAGCTCGATGGGGGCTGAGGGTCCCCGAACCCCTCACCAGCGCCCCCTAGCGGCGGCCCTTTGAAGTGCACCTGTGCGCAGCCAGAGTCGGTGGGCGGGGTCAGGCTCCGGCCAGGGGCGGGGCCTGGGGCTCATCAAGAGCTGCTGGGCCAGGTGCGGACCCTTCCCCTTTGAGTGGTGCTGCCTTGCCCGGGGCTTTTTGCCGCGCAGGCCTGTGTGCCTGCCGTTTTGGAAGAGGCCGCGGTCGCCGCTCGTCCCTGGCTTCCAGGGGGTGCCCTCCCCTGACGGGGACCCCGGCCCTCCGTCTAGGGCGTCTGCGGGCGCACGGCCCCGCCGCTGGGGCTGTGAGTGCGAGGGGAGGGTGCAGGCGTGCCCCGGGAGGAAGGTTGGGGCTTCCGCGAAGGGGAAGGGGGCCCCGTTCCCCACATGGCGGAGACAATCCCGTACCCCCATGGGTGCAGGGGCGGCCCCAGCCCGTTGGGGGCTGAGGGTCCCCGAACCCCCTCACCAGCGCCCCCTAGCGGCGTCCCTTGGAAGTGCACCTCTGCGCAGCCAGAGTCGGGTCGGCGGAGTCAGGCTCCGGCCAGGGGCGGGGCCTGGGGCTCATCAAGAGCTGCTGGGCCAGGTGCGGACCCTTCCCCTTTGAGTGGTGCTGCCTTGCCGGGGGCTTTTTGGCGCGCAGGCCTGTGTGCCTGCCGTTTTGGAAGTGGCCGCGGTCGCCTCTCGTCCCTGGCTTCCAGGGGGTGCCCTCCCCAGACGGGGACCCCGGCCCTCCGTCTAGGGCGTCAGCGGGCGCACGGCCCCGCCACTGGGGCCGTGAGTGCGAGTGCAGGGTGCAGGCGTGCCCCGGGAGGAAGGTTGGGGCTTCCGCGAAGGGGAAGGGGGCCCCGTTCCCCACATGGCGGAGACAATCCCGTACCCCCATGGGTGCAGGGGTGGCCCCAGCCCGGTGGGGGCTGAGGGTCCCCGAACCCCCTCACCAGCGCCCCCTAGCGGCGGCCCTTGGAAGTGCACCTGTGCGCAGCCAGAGTCGGGTGGGCGGGGTCAGGCTCCGGCCAGGGGCGGGGCCTGGGGCTCATCAAGAGCTGCTGGGCCAGGTGCGGACCCTTCCCCTTTGAGTGGTGCTGCCTTGCCGGGGGCTTTTTGCCGCGCAGGCCTGTGTGCCTGCCGTTTTGGAAGAGGCCGCGGTCGCCGCTCGTCCCTGGCTTCCAGGGGGTGCCCTCCCCAGACGGGGACCCCGGGCCTCCGTCTAGGGCGTCTGCGAGCCCACGGCCCCGCCGCTGGGGCCGTGAGTGCGAGGGGAGGGTGCAGGCGTGCCCCGGGAGGAAGGTTGGGGCTTCCGCGAAGGGGAAGGGGGCCTCGTTCCCCCATGGCGGAGGACAACCCGTACCCCAATGGGTGCAGGGGTGGCCGCAGCTCGGTGGGGGCTGAGGGTCCCCGAACCCCCTCACCATCGCCCCCTAGCGGCGGCCCTTGGAAGTGCACCTGTGCGCAGACAGAGTCGGGTGGGCGGGGTCAGTCTCCGGCCAGGGGCGGGGCCTGGGGCTCATCAAGAGCTGCTGGGCCAGGTGCGGACCCTTCCCCTTTGAGTGGTGCTGCCTTGCCCGGTGGCTTTTTGCCGCGCAGGCCTGTGTGCCTGCCGTTTTGGAAGAGGCCGCGGTCGCCGCTCGTCCCTGGCTTCCAGGGGGTGCCCTCCCCTGACGGGGACGCCGGACCTCCGTCTAGGGCGTCTGCGGGCGCAGGCCCCGCCGCTGGGGCTGTGAGTGCGAGGGGAGGGTGCAGGCGTGCCCCGGGAGGAAGGTTGGGGCTTCCGTGCAGGGAAAGGGGGCCCCATTGCCCCATGGGGGAGGACAATCCCGTAGCCCCATGGGTGCCGGGGTGGCCCCAGCCCGGTGGGGGCTGAGGGTCTCCGAACCCCATCACCAGCGCCCCCTAGCGGCGGCCCTTGGAAGTGCACCTGTGCGCAGCCAGATTCGGGTAGGCGGGGTCAGGCTCCGGCCAGGGGCGGGGCCTGGGGCTCATCAAGAGCTGCTGGGCCAGGTGGGGACCCTTCCCCTTTGAGTGGGGCTGCCTTGCCCGTGGCTTTTTGCCGCGCCGGCCTGCGTGCCTGCCGTTTTGGAAGAGGCCGCGGTCGCCGCTCGTCCCTGGCTTCCAGTGGGTGCCCTCCCCAGACGGGGACCCCGTCCCTCCGTCTAGGGCGTCTGCGGGCGCAAGGCCCCGCCGCTGGGGCCGTGAGTGCGAGGGGAGGGTGCACGCGTGCCCCGGGAGGAAGGTTGGGGCTTCCGCGAAGGAGAAGGGGGCCCCGTTCCCCCATGGCGGAGGACAACCCGTACCCCCATGGGTGCAGGATTGGCCGAAGCTCGGTGGGGGCTGAGCGTCCCCGAACCCCCTCACCAGCGCCCCCTAGCGGCGGCCCTTGGAAGTGCACCTGTGCGCAGCCAGAGTCGGGTGGGCGGGGTCAGGCTCCGGCCAGGGGCGGGGCCTGGGGCTCATCAAGAGCTGCTGGGCCAGGTGCGGACCCTTCCCCTTTGAGTGGTGCTGCCTTGCCTGGGGCTTTTTGCCGCGCAGGCCTGTGTGCCTGCCGTTTTGGAAGAGGCCGCGGTCGCCGCTCGTCCCTGGCTTCCAGGGGGTGCCCTCCCCAGACGGGGAGCCCGGCCCTCGGTCTAGGGCGTCTGCGGGCGCACGGCCTCGCCGCTGGGGCCGTGAGTGCGAGGGGAGGGTGCAGGCGTGCCCCGGGAGGAAGGTTGGGGCTTCCGTGAAGGGGAAGGGGGTCCCGTTCCCCCATGGCGGAGGACAACCCGTACCCCCATGGGTGCAGGGGTGGCCGCAGCCCGTTGGGGGCTGAGGGTCCCCGAACCCCCTCACCAGCGCCCCCTAGCGGCGGCCCTAGGAAGTGCACCTGTGCGCAGCCAGAGTCGGGTGGGCGGGGTCAGGCTCCGGCCAGGGGCGGGGCCTGGGGCTCATCAAGAGTTGCTGGGCCAGATGCGGACCCTTCCCCTTTGAGTGGTGCTGCCTTGCCGGGGGCCTTTTGCCGCGCAGGCCTGTGTGCCTGCCGTTTTGGAAGAGGCCGCGGTCGCCGCTCGTCCCTGGCTTCCAGGGGGTGCCCTCCCCTGTCGTGGACCCCGGCCCTCCGTCTAGGGCGTCTGCGGGCGCACGGCCCCGCCGCTGGGGCTGTGAGTGCGAGGGGAGGGTGCAGGCGTGCCCCGGGAGGAAGGTTGGGGCTTCCGCGAAGGGGAAGGGGGCCCCGTTCCCCACATGGCGGAGACAATCCCGTACCCCCATGGGTGCAGGGGTGGCCCCAGCCCGGTGGGGGCTGAGGGTCCCCGAACCCCTCACCAGCGCCCCCTAGCGGCGGCCCTTGGAAGTGCACCTCTGCGCAGCCAGAGTCGGTGGGCGGGGTCAGGCTCCGGCCAGGGGCGGGGCCAGGGGCTCATCAAGAGCTGCTGGGCCAGGTGCGGACCCTTCCCCTTTGAGTGGTGCTGCCTTGCCCGGGGCTTTTTGCCGCGCAGGCCTGTGTGCCTGCCGTTTTGGAAGAGGCCGCGGTCGCCACTCGTCCCTGGCTTCCAGGGGGTGCCCTCCCCAGACGGGGACCCCGGCCCTCCGTCTAGGGCGTCTGCGGGCTCACGGCCCCGCCGCTGGGGCCGTGAGTGCGAGGGGAGGGTGCTGGCGTGCCCCGGGAGGAAGGTTGGGGCTTCCGCGAAGGGGAAGGGGGCCCCGTTCCCCACATGGCGGAGACAATCCCGTACCCCCATGGGTGCAGTGGTGGCCGCAGCCCGGTGGGGGCTGAGGGTCCCCGAACCCCCTCACCAGCGCCCCCTAGCGGCGGCCCCTGGAAGTGCACCTGTGCGCAGCCAGAGTCGGGTGGGCGGGGTCAGGCTCCGGCCAGGGGCGGGGCCTGGGGCTCATCAAGAGCTGCTGGGCCAGGTGCGGACCCTTCCCCTTTGAGTGGTGCTGCCTTGCCGTGGACTTTTTGCCGCGCAGGCCTGTGTGCCTGCCGTTTTGGTAGAGGCCGCGGTCGCCGCTCGTCCCTGGCTTCCAGGGGGTGCCCTCCCCAGACGAGGACCCCGGCCCTCCGTCTAGGGCGTCTGCGGGCGTACGGCCCCGCCGCTGGGGCCGTGAGTGCGAGTGCAGGGTGCAGGCGTGCCCCGGGAGGAAGGTTGGGGCTTCCGCGAAGGGGAAGGGGGCCCCGTTCCCCACATGGCGGAGACAATCCCGTACCCCCATGGGTGCAGTGGTGGCCCCAGCCCGGTGGGGGCTGAGGGTCCCCGAACCCCCTCACCAGCGCCCCCTAGCGGCGGCCCTTGGAAGTGCACCTGTGCGCAGCCAGAGTCGGGTGGGCGGGGTCAGGCTCCGGCCAGGGGCGGGGCCTGGGGCTCATCAAGAGCTGCTGGGCCAGGTGCGGACCCTTCCCCTTTGAGTGTTGCTGCCTTGCCGGGGGCTTTTTGCCGCGCAGGCCTGTGTGCCTGCCGTTTTGGAAGAGGCCGCGGTCGCCGCTCGTCCCTGGCTTCCAGGGGGTGCCCTCCCCAGACGGGGACCCCGGCCCTCCGTCTAGGGCGTCTGCGGGCGAACGGGCCCGCCGCTGGGGCCGTGAGTGCGAGGGGAGGTTGCAGGCGTGCCCCGGGAGGAAGGTTGGGGATTCCGCGAAGGAGAAGGGGGCCCCGTTCCCCCATGGGGGAGGACAACCCGTACCCCCATGGGTGCAGGGGTGGCCGCAGCTCGGTGGGGGCTGAGGGTCCCCGAACCCCCTCACCAGCGCCCCCTAGCGGCGGCCCTTGGAAGTGCACCTGTGCGCAGCCAGAGTCGGGTGGGCGGGGTCAGTCTCCGGCCAGAGGCGGGGCCTGGGGCTCATCAAGAGCTGCTGGGCCAGGTGCGGACCCTTCCCCTTTGAGTGGTGCTGCCTTGCCGGGGGCTTTTTGCCGCGCAGGCCTGTGTGCCTGCCGTTTTGGAAGAGGCCGCTGTGGCCGCTCGTCCCTGGCTTCCAGGGGGTGCCCTTCCCTGACGGGGACCCCGGCCCTCCGTCTAGGGCGTCTGCGGGCGCACGTCCCCGCCGCTGGGGCCGTGAGTGCGAGGGGAGGGTGCAGGCGTGCCCCGGGAGGAAGGTTGGGGCTTCCGCGAAGGGGAAGGGGGCCCCGTTCCCCACAGGCGGAGACAATCCCGTACCCCCATGGGTGCAGGGGTGGCCCCAGCCCGTTGGGGGCTGAGGGTCCCCGAACCCCCACACCAGCGCCCCCTAGCGGCGGCCCTTGGAAGTGCACCTCTGCGCAGCCAGAGTCGGGTGGGCGGGGTCAGGCTCCGGCCAGGGGCGGGGCTTGGGGCTCATCAAGAGCTGCTGGGCCAGGTGTGGACCCTTCCCCTTTGAGTGGTGCTGCCTTGCCTGGGGCTTTTTGCCGCGCAGGCCTGTGTGCCTATTGTTTTGGAAGAGGCCGCGGTCGCCGCTGGTCCCTGGCTTCCAGGGGGTGCCCTCCCCTGACGGGGACGCCGGACCTCCGTCTAGGGCGTCTGCGGGCGCAGGCCCCGCCGCTGGGGCTGTGAGTGCGAGGGGAGGGTGCAGGCGTGCCCCGGGAGGAAGGTTGGGGCTTCCGTGCAGGGAAAGGGGGCCCCATTGCCCCATGGGGGAGGACAATCCCGTAGCCCCATGGGTGCCGGGGTGGCCCCAGCCCGGTGGGGGCTGAGGGTCTCCGAACCCCATCACCAGCGCCCCCTAGCGGCGGCCCTTGGAAGTGCACCTGTGCGCAGCCAGATTCGGGTAGGCGGGGTCAGGCTCCGGCCAGGGGCGGGGCCTGGGGCTCATCAAGAGCTGCTGGGCCAGGTGGGGACCCTTCCCCTTTGAGTGGGGCTGCCTTGCCCGGGGCTTTTTGCCGCGCCGGCCTGCGTGCCTGCCGTTTTGGAAGAGGCCGCGGTCGCCGCTCGTCCCTGGCTTCCAGTGGGTGCCCTCCCCAGACGGGGACCCCGTCCCTCCGTCTAGGGCGTATGCGGGCGCACGGCCTCCCCGCTGGGGCCGTGAGTGCGAGGGGAGGGTGCAGGCGTGCCCCGGGAGGAAGGTTGGGGCTTCCGCGAAGGGGAAGGGGGCCCCGTTCCCCCATGGCGGAGGACAACCCGTACCTCCATGGGTGCAGGGGTGGCCGCAGCCCGTTGGGGGCTGAGTGTCCCCGAACCCCCTCACCAGCGCCCCCTAGCGGCGGCCCTAGGAAGTGCAACTGTGCGCAGCCAGAGTCGGGTGGGCGGGGTCAGGCTCCGGCCAGGCGCGGGGCCTGGGGCCCATCAAGAGCTGCTGGGCCAGGTGCGGACCCTTCCCCATTGAGTGGTGCTGCCTTGCCCGGGGCTTTTTGCCGCGCAGGCCTGTGTGCCTGCCGTTTTGGAAGAGGCCATGTCGCCGCTAGTCCCTGGCTTCCAGGGGGTGCCCTCCCCTGACGGGGACCCCGGCCCTCCGTCTAGGGCGTCTGCGGGCGCTGGCCCTGCCGCTGGGGCCGTGAGTGCGAGGGGAGGGTGCAGGCGTGCCCCGGGAGGAAGGTTGGGGCTTCCGCGAAGGGGAAGGGGGCCCCGTTCCCCACATGGCGGTGACAATCCCGTACCCCCATGGGTGCTGGGGTGGCCGCAGCCCGGTGGGGGCTGAGGGTCCCCGAACCCCCTCACCAGCGCCCCCTATCGGCGGCCCTTGGAAGTGCACCTGTGCGCAGCCAGAGTCGGGTGGGCGGGGTCAGGCTCCGGCCAGGGGCGGGGCCTGGGTCTCATCAAGAGCTGCTGGGTCAGGTGCGGACCCTTCCCCTTTGAGTGGTGCTGCCTTGCCCGGGGCTGTTTGCCACGCAGGCCTGTGTGCCTGCCGTTTTGGAAGAGGCCGCGGTCGCCGCTCGTCCCTGGCTTCCAGGGGGTGCCCTCCCCTGTCGGGGACCCCGGCCCTCCGTCTAGGGCGTCTGCGGGCGCACGGCCCCACCGCTGGGGCTGTGAGTGCGAGGGGAGGGTGCAGGCGTGCCCCGGGAGGAAGGTTGGGGCTTCCGCGAAGGGGAAGGGGGCCCCGTTCCCCACATGGCGGAGACAATCCCGTACCCCCATGGGTGCAGGGGTGGCCCCAGCCCGGTGGGGGCTGAGGGTCCCCGAACCCCTCACCAGCGCCCCCTAGCGGCGGCCCTTGGAAGTGCACCTCTGCGCAGCCAGAGTCGGTGGGCGGGGTCAGGCTCCGGCCAGGGGCGGGGCCAGGGGCTCATCAAGAGCTGCTGGGCCAGGTGCGGACCCTTCCCCTTTGAGTGGTGCTGCCTTGCCCGGGGCTTTTTGCCGCGCAGGCCTGTGTGCCTGCCGTTTTGGAAGAGGCCGCGGTCGCCGCTCGTCCCTGGCTGCCAGGGGGTGCCCTCCCCTGACGGGGACCCCGGCCCTCCGTCTTGGGCGTCTGCGGGCGCACGGCCCCGCCGCTTGGGCTGTGAGTGCGATGGGAGTGTGCAGGCTTCCCCCGGGAGGAAGGTTGGGGCTTCCGCGAAGGGCAAGGGGGCCCGTTCCCCCATGGCGGAGACATTCCCGTACCCCCATCGGTGCAGGGGTGGCCCCAGCCCGGTGGGGGCTGAGGGTCCCCGAACCCCCTCACCAGCGCCCCCTAGCGGCGGCCCTTGGAAGTGCACCTGTGCGCAGCCAGAGTCGGGTGGGCCGGGTCAGGCTCCGAGCAGGGGCGGGGCCTGGGGCTCATCAAGAGCTGTTGGGCCAGGTGCGGACCCTTCCCCTTTGAGTGGAGCTGCCTTGCCGGGGGCTTTTTGCAGCGCAGGCCTGTGTGCCTGCCGTTTTGGAAGAGGCCGCGGTCGCCGCTCGTCCCTGGCTTCCAGGGGGTGCCCTCCCCAGACGGGGACTCCGGCCCTCCGTCTAGGGCGTCTGCGTGCGCACGGCCCTGCCGTTGGGGCCGTGAGTGCGAGGGGAGGGTGCAGGCGTGCCCCGGGAGGAAGGTTGGGGCTTCCGCGAAGGGGAATGGGGCCCCGTTCCCCCATGGCGGAGGACAACCCGTACCCCCATGGGTGCAGGGGTGGCCGCAGCCCGTTGGGGGCTGAGGGTCCCCGAACCCCCTCACCAGCGCCCCCTAGCGGCGGCCCTAGGAAGTGCACCTGTGCGCAGCCAGAGTCGGGTGCACGGGGTCAGGCTCCGGCCAGGCGCGGGGCCTGGGGCTCATCAAGAGCTGCTGGGCCAGGTGCGGACCCTTCCCCATTGAGTGGTGCTGCCTTGCCCGGGGCTTTTTGCCGCGCAGGCCTGTGTGTCTGCCGTTTTGGAAGTGGCCATGTCGCCGCTAGTCCCTGGCTTCCAGGGGGTGCCCTCCCCTGACGGGGACCCCGGCCCTCCGTCTAGGGCGTCTGCGGGCGCTGGCCCTGCCGCTGGGGCCGTGAGTGCGAGG
>NW_028167636.1:0-11354 GCF_964194135.1 Talpa europaea
GGGTACTGGCGGCTCCCGACCGTCTTAGGTCACTGTCTGGACAGAAATAATGAGTTTCAGTGTAAGGCTTAGTTTTTATCCATTAACCTTGAAGCCCACCCACCGTCTAGCTGAGGCCCGTAGGAGCCAGTAGTCCCTGGGAATAGAATACACTGATTGTTTCTTCTTTGCACATGATAATGGGATTTTTCTGCTTGCTAAAAATAAATAAATCAAGACCTGCTGAGTCCCTCAGGAGGAGATACTTGCACCAAAAAGAAGAGTGCGTGTCTGCCTCATTCCCTGCCCCTCAGCCCTTAACGTGTCTCCGAGGCCGTCTCATCCTTTCAGGAACCCCTGACACGACATTTTGCCGAAAGCTGGTCTGCGGCAGATGGGGCCGTGCTCTGATGTGGCCCTAGAGGAGCCCAGAGGCCCGGCGCCTGCCACCTCAAAGAGCTGTGTGTGGCTGGTACCTGGGTGACCCGCCGCCACTGTGGGTACAGTGAGGCCTTTGTTCCCCTGCTTGTGACTGACCCCCACAGTGGTGGTTCCTGGGGCCTGAGGCCTCATGCACGTGTGCACATGAGGAGAGACCCGCAGCCAGGGGCTATCCCCTCACAGGGCCCTGTCCTTGCTAGGCCAGAGTTCGCAGTTTTGCATTTCGGCCTTTTGGGGCTTTTTGGTGGCTCTGGCCCAGAGACCCTGTGGCTTCCTGTGGCCCTGCCTGCTCCTGCCTCACGCCACCCTGAGGCGGCTGATTAGGGTGACACGTGAGTGTGAGTGTTCATCATGGCAAGCGTGTCTGTCCATGGTGCTGTGTGTTCATGGTGGCAGCTGTTCTGTGTCACAGTGGCGGTGAGTGTTCATGGCACCAGGCGTGTCCTGATGGACTGTGCATGTGCACAGCGGGTGTTCATGGCCTGTGATTCATGGATGTGTGTTCACGGTGGCATGACCGTTCACGGTGGTGCGCTTGCACAGCGGTGTTTGTCCAAGGTGTTGGAGAAAATGAGGCATCTGCTCAGCCAAATGGGGTGCTGACTGGATGCCCCTGAACTAATAGGCCACGGAGGGGTGGGAGGGGCCCCTGGAACACCATCCATCGCCCCCCACAGGCACCCAGAGTCCCACTACAGGGTCTCTCAGATTTTTCTTCATAATTCTGAAGTTTTCTTCGTACAAATCACTCGCATGTGCTTATATTTCACTCAGAGCGTTTTCTCGCTCAGCTCCTTGGGTGCAGGGTGGATCCTAAGCCGCCCGGCACCCGCACTGCTGGGTCTGAGATTTCATTCCAGGTGATGTGGGCCCAGCACGGTCCCGGACTGGCACAGGAGGCCTCAACACTTAGGGAGGTGGTTTCAGGAAAAAGATAAGTAAAATTCAAACATGAAAAAACTCCCAGTGGAATATGTTTGCATCAATACAGCACTTTTGGGCCCAACTCTGCCCACTTTGGTACAGCTGGGGATGAAGCTACTTTTTCAGCTAATTATCCTCAGTAATGTATTGAACAAAATCATTTGCTTGCACCTACAAAAATGTAATCTGTTCAGGGCCTCCCCGGTGGTGCAGCGGTTGACCACTGGGTTGCGAACCTGCCTGCAACCTCTGCAGTGCCGGTTTGATCCCCAGCCGCTGGTGAGGATCCCACATGGCCCATAGACCTCTCCTGCCGCCCGCTGCTCCCCTCAGCAGGGTATTTTGTCAGTCTGCCTGTTCTGCTCCCCGCTCTGGCTCTGGTGAATTCTCTCGCCCTCCCACGTTTCTGACTGTACCCAGTGCTTGTGTAAATAAACAAATAAAATTTTTTTTAAAAATGTAATCTTTTCACAGTTTACTTGCACTTTTTAAAAATCAGGGCGATTTTAAACAATTTTCTTCCACAGCCTGAAGGATAAGCCTTTACAAACAGGGTTACCGTCTGTACTACTGTTAACATAGGTTCTGGAAATTGTTCAGGGGAAAATGATCAGGTGCAAGACTCATGGGAAGAGCCCGGTAAGGGACAGATGCATCATGTTCTGCACTTTGTATTTACACACATGTGCGTGTTTGTCTGTGTGTTGCAAATACACGGAACATGTGGCCACACACACAGGTCAGTCTGAGAATTTCTCCCTGGATGAGAAATCAGATGCAGACGCAGGAACGCCACATTGTCCTTTTCTGCCGGCTGTCGTGTGTGGGGTCAGTCACACTCAGCCAGGACAGAGGGGATGGCCACCGCCCAGGGCAGGGGGAGGATGCCGTGGTCACTCCCAATGCCAGTCCTGACCCACACTCCCCCTCAGAGGCCAGTGAAGTCCGTCCGGGTCATCAGGTCCCACAGCTGGACGACTGGTTGGGTGGAGGATCAGGCACCCTGGCCCACCAGGTGGCCTCCATGGACAGGCTGTGGTGCCCTCAGCGCAGGGCTATCACACTCAGCTCGTCAGCTTTGTGCTAATTGGTCTCTGGGGCACCCACGACCAGGCTCAGCCCATATAAGTCTCCTTTGTCCTTGAGCCTGGCCGAGCAGAAGCTGAGCCCGGGATGCCACGGCTGAGCAGTGAGTGACAGCCACGTGCACCCTTCTGGACACAGGTCAACTCGTCCAGGTCTCCCCCCGAGGGACAGAGGGCCATGTCAGCCTCTCCTCGGGACAAAGCCCCCAGGTATAGAGACCAACCCTAGCCAGGGAGGCAGGTCCCAGCAGGCCCAGTGAGCTGCTCCAGCAGCAGAGCTGGCCCCGGCTCCTGCACATATTAGCTCGCGGGCACAGGAGGGCAGCCAAGTCGCCAGAGACAACACTGCTCGGAGCTGATGATGGAGCTGCCCCTGCTCGGGTCCTGAAATCCAGCTTGGACCAGTAGCTCCTTGTGGCCTGTCACGTCTCCCACAGCTGAGCAGGTGTGCTGGGCAGGTCGTGGCCTCCGTGCTGCTGAGGCTCTGGCCACCCCATGGGGGCCTGTGGACCAGCTCACCTGGGGAACGGAGGCCCCAACCCCTCGCCTGCTCACCAGAGCTTGACCAGGTCGGCAGAGTACAAAATAGAAGCCCCGGACTCTGCAGGCTGAAATTTCCAGGTGAGTTCCTGGGAGCTGAGGCAGCTTTCCCCTCTGACTGGACACATCCTGCTCTGTTTGCTGCAACATTGTCTTGCTACATTACGTACCGCAGCCAAGTCAGAAGTTCCTTTCCTTGTGGGTTTGTCAGTGACATTTCTCTGGCCGATGCAGCAGTTCCAGGCTGTGCTGTCACAGACCGTCCTCAAGTCCTTAGGGCCCGTTTGGAAGCTGCTTTGTGCCTGCAGGAGCCAAGCTTGGTGGTGACTCAGGAGCAGCAAACCTGGGGAACGATAAGAGCCCAAGGTGGAGCCGATAAGAAGACAGATTCTTTATGAGCCCTTTTCTGATGTTGCCTCAGACCAGCCCCACCATGGGTGATGGCATCTCCAACGTGACTCCGGTCACAGAGTTCCTGCTGCTGGGGCTCCCCGAGGACCGGGCACTGCAGAGGCTCTGCACCAGCATCTTCCTCCTGACGTACCTGGCCGCCGTCATGGGCAACCTGCTCATCATGGCCCTCACCTCCACGGAACAGCGCCTGCAGACCCCCATGTACTTCTTCCTCAAGAACCTGTCACTGGCTGACATCTGCTTCATCTCCACCACCGTGCCCAAGTCCGTGGCCAACACGCTGACCAGCAGCCCAGTTATCTCTTTCCCAGGCTGCGCCGCGCAGGTCTTCCTGGTGATCGCCTTCGTGGGCTCGGAGTTCGCACTGCTGCTGGTGATGTCCTATGACCGCTACGCTGCCATCTGCCACCCACTGCACTACGGGGTCCTCATGAGCAGGGCCGCCTGCGTGAGGATGGCAGCAGCCTCCTGGATCAGTGGCTGCGTCTACGGCTCCCTGCACGCGGTGGGGACCCTGTCCATGCATTTCTGTGGGTCCAACGTCGTGCACCAGTTCTTCTGTGACATCCCCTCGCTGCTTGCGCTCGCCTGTCCTGGGGAACAGAGGCTGGAATACGCCTTCATCATGGGCAGTTGTGGTTTATCTTTCTTATGCTTTGTTTTCATGGTTGTGTCCTACGCGCACATTTTCTCCACTGTCCTAAGGATTCCGTCCACCCAGGGCAGGTTCAAGACCTTCTCCACCTGCCTGCCCCACCTCTCAGTGGTAACCCTGTTACTCACCTCTGCAGCCGTCACATATTTGGGGATCGGCCACACATCATCATCCTCCCTGAATGTGTTCGGGTCTGCACTGTACTCACTGCTGCCCCCTACCCTGAACCCCGTCATCTACTGCCTGAGGAACCGGGACATGCAGGGAGCTGTCACCAGGGCCCTGGGCAGGCTCCGCAGGTAGATGCCTCCCGTGTCTGTGCTTGCTGGTCTCCCATCTCCCTGGCACAGGGACACCGCTTGCCACCCCTGCTGAGAGCCAAAGCAAAGATTTCTCTACTGTGGTTGTGCCAAACCCAGAAGGGACACTGTCCTGAACCTGGATGGCACCAACCCCATGTGTGAGTGTGTATGTGTGTGTGTGTGTGTGTGTGAGTGTTTGACTGTGAGTGTATGAGTGTGTCTCAGACATCTAGGCCTCTGGTGGTTGATGAATTGGGCTCAGTAAGCGGCGCCCTCAGTGACTAATAACAGAACCAAAGCGGAACCTGCAACCGAAGCTCCAGGGGTGCGCTGGCTCCCCTTCTGGCAGAATTCCTTGTCACCATGATATGTTCACACCTGGAGAGCACAGGTAAGGGACCCTGGGCAGGCAGAGGGGCGCCTCCCATGCAGGGGCCAGAGGGCCAGGTGCACCCAGTTTCATTTGGAGAACAAGGTCCTGTGTGGGTTGTTCTGATGGCTCCTCTCGCCTTTCACTCAGATCTGCCGCCCTCCTTGACGTGCTGCATGTCATTTCTCAAAAATGCACACTTGTGTCTCTTGCTTACACTGTGTCTTTCAAGTGTTCTAACTCTCTATCACAAGGCAGAAACAGCAAAGTTATCTTCATCAATTCCCCCATTTCACATAGAGTCACCCCACCTAGACCGTTCATGATGACACAGCATCTTGTGATTCTTGTCCATTTCTCATCATCCATCAGGGTGGGAGGACCCCAAGCCCAGAGCTGCACCTCCCACTGAGGTCTGGGAGCCACCCAGGAACATGGTGGCCTCAGGCGGCCAGACTGTGCAGAGACATCACTGACCATCGGCCAGGATGAGACTGGGGGTTGGGGACTCTTCAAAGACACCAGCAGGCCAGTTCGTGGTCTCCACACAGGGTGCCATAAGCTTGACTCTCCCCTCCATGGGCGCCGAACAAGGACAGGTCAGGAGGGGCCGCATCTGCCCACGCGGCCAGGCTTGGCGCCAGCTCTCTGGGTGGGGGCTGCTCCATCTCCTTTGTGGGCTTTCCCAAAACATCCTGGCTGAGACACCCACAGAAGGAGACGGGCCCCGTGGAAAGACAGGCCACCACACATCAACCTGCAGCATCCACTAAGACTGATGGCTCCCATCTTAGTATTCTAGAAAAGCATTGATTTTCCTGTGTATGGTTGACCCACTACATTCATGTAGAATAGAGGGTGCGAGCCCAGCCCCTCCTGCTCTTCCCAGGCTCCTGACTATTTCGGGTGAGCCCGCCTCCTGCTCTCCAGCCCAGGGACATGCACCTTGGCACACACCACCTGCCTGGTCTCCCCCAGGAACCCCACCATGAGGGCATCAGTGTAACATGCACCCAGGTGTGCTTCTCTTATGTGTGCAGGCGTGTGCTGGCGTCCCTTGTGTGTCCTATGGGGTCCCTACCTCGCCACCTGCAGCTGTTGCCCTACCTGACAGGAGGATCATCTTGCTAGAGCCAGCCTCAGCCCTGCATCAACTCCCTTCACACCTCAGGGCGCCAGCCACGCTGTGCTCTGCTGTGATTTGCGTGTCCACCATGGAGAATGTTTCCCTGGAGCCAATATCTTTGTGTTGAGGAATGTTGAGGAATGTCCCCCGAGCTTTTTCAGTCTTGCCCTTCCCCTTTTGTCCCTCGATAGCTACTAGAATGATCTGAAAGGAGAAGGACCCCTGTGGGTGGGGAGAGACATCCAGCCCCATAGAAAACAGGGAGGCAGTTTTTCAGAGATCACAAATGGGCCTGCCCTCTCTCTGGCCAGCAATTCTGCTCCAACCCTCCCAAAGTACTAAACACTACTTCAAAAGGAAGCCCGCACCCCTGTGTTCACCTGAGCTGCTGACAACAGCCCAGGTGTGGGAGGAGCCAACTGCCCAGAACACACAGCAGATTGAGTAGATGTCTCACACACACACACACACACACACACACACTCTCTCTCTCACATACGTCACACATACTCATGCTCACACACATACCGCATAGTAACATATTCACACACACATACACACACACACAAACATGCTCACACACATTCAAGACAACACACAATCATGCACAAGAAAAAGTCTTAGACACAACATACAACACTCACACACACATTCACATACATAACACAGTCACACAGCACACACATGCACACAATGGAACAATACTCAGCTATCACAAACAATAAACTTGCCATCGAGGCAGCATGTAGGTAGCACGAAGGGCAGTTGGTGAGCAAAATCAGTCAGAGGGAGAAAAACAAATGCCAGGCAGGGCCACAAGCATGTGGGCAGAGGAGACAGAAGGGCCAGGCAAGGCCAACTGCAGGCTGAGTCTCCAGCCAGCGAGGGGGAGGCTCCCCGGGGCAGGCAGCAGCAGGGACACGGAGGGGGCACTAGGGTCGGAAGGGCCTGGGTCTCGGTGGGGGCTACTGTGATAAGAGGCCTGCGGAGAGGGTCCTGCAGTTCTGTGATGGAAACCGTGATGGGAAAAAATAATCAGTGACTCAATAAAAATGTTTCCAAGATTTTTGCGAAGAATAACTGTCTTGTTCCTCCCTGGGGAATACCCAGCACCTCAGCACTAAGTGTGATATGAGTGTGTATGTTCATGTTTGTGTGTGTGTGTTCATAGTGGTGGTGAGTGTGGGTTCACAGTGGTATGAAACAGGGGCAGGGTCTCCCTGGTGGCACAACAGGTTGAGCGCCTCGTTGTGAAGATGTCCACAGCCTCTGCAGCATGGGTTCGATCCAGGCCAGCGAGAATCCCACATGAAGCAGCAGACCATTCCTGTCGCCCCCGCTGCTCCCCTCAGCAGTTATTTCTGTCATCTGCTGCTCGGTTCTCCACTCTGTCCCTGGCGAATCCTCTCACCCTCATCTGCCTCTGGCCTGTACCCAAGCTCTTGTATAAAAAAGGTAAATAAATCTTTTAAAATACATAAATAAGTAAATAAATAAATAAATAAATAAATAGCTGAATAAAACAGGCACCAACTGGGCAAAAGGGCAACAAGGCAGGAGCCAGATGGAAGGAAGGACAGAACAGCTGCTGCCCTACCCGGGTCCTGAGCCCAGAGAGCCACCAGACGCCCTCAAAGGCCAAAGACCCAAAACCAAGACCAAGGGCTAGAGCAGGCGACACCCGCACAGCAGGGCCTGCGGGCTCGAGCCTAACAGAGGTCGGGGCCCACGAGAGGACGGGCCACTGTCTGTGGGCCTCACCCACATGCACAATTGCAAGAGGCCTCGGGCCCCAGGAACAGCCTCCACGGGTTGATTTACAAACAGGGAAACGGAGAGCTCGCTGTGCCACCCTGGCGGCCGCTCGCCCGGAGAGCCCCGGCGACGGTCTCCGCCGGCCACCAGGAGTGCCGGGCAGCGCCGGGCAGGAGCGGTGGTCACTCCTGGCCCCGCAGAGGCCGGGGCGGAGACACGCAGCGCTCACGGCCCCTTGTGCGCTGTCGGGCGACCCCCACGACACGCGGCCCGGGGAGACGCCCGGCCCGCCCGGGGGGTCCCTTCAGGCCCGTCAGACACGAGACTCGGGCGCGGCGGTGCCGAAGCCGCGGCGCCTCGTCCCTCCGTGCAGGGCGGCTGCTGGATGCTCTGTTCCCCTCTCCGTGGCGGCTGGCATGGAGTCTTCCCTCCTTCTTCCTCGTCGGGCTGGAACGGTCACCGGCCCGCGGGCTCGCGCCGACCTGGGCAGGGGCGGGGCTGTCTCCGCCCCGCGGCGCCACCACGAGGCCTTGAGGCAGGGGCGCCCCAGAGGCCTTTTATGGAACAGCGTGCTTCCTGGATCGTGGCAGGAGCCAATCAGGTGCGAGCTGGGAGCTGATTGGTGTTCAATGGCCCAATCAGATTTTTGCTACCAGGACCCGCCTCTCGCCACAAGTCAGTCCTGACGTCTGCGGCTCAGAGCCCTTTCATGTAAAGCCACTTCCTGGGTCGGGAATGGGCCAATCAGGTGCGATGGGCTGGTGGGTGAATGGCCAATCAGCTGCATGACTGAAAAATGGCCCAATCAAGCTCGTGGGCGGGGCTGCACGAAGGAGGATATAAGTCGGGTTCGCCACCAGCCCCTGCAGTGCCGGGGACAGGCCCGCCCGCGGAGGGGGAGGGAGCGGACAGTCGACCCCGGGGCCGCCCCAGGCGCTGAGGAGCCGCGCGACCTGCCCGTGGACGGGGCCTGCACAGACACGCCGGCCGTGGCGAGCGCGCGCCCCGCTCCCCGTCGCCCTGACCTGCCCCCCAGGCGGCGCGAGGCCGGGCGGGCAGCGCCCCAGGGGGCCGGGGGTCTCCGGCCAGAGCCGCCCAAGGCCCGAAGGCCGAACCGCGACGCCGCGCTCGGGCCGGCAAGGACCGGGCCCTGCGGGGTCAGCGCCGGCTGCGGGTCTCCCCCGCGCACCGGCTCAGGCCTCGGCCCCGGAGCCGCCCCGCGGGCCCGGTCAGGAGCACAGAGCCGAGTGCCCGGGCGGGGTGACCGCCGCCCCGAGGGCGCAGAGAGGCCGCGTCCCCTGCTCCTGACCGGGCCCGCGGGGCGGCTCCGGGCCCGAGGCCTCCAGCGGGTGCGCGGGGAGACCTCGGCCGGGGTGACCCGCAGGGCCCGGTCCTTGCCGGGCCGCAGAGCGGCGTCGCGGTTCGGCTTCGGGCCTTGGGCGGCTCTGGCCGGAGACCCCCGGCCCCCTGGGGCGCTGCCCGCCCGGCCTCGCGCCGCCTGGGGGCCGGTCAGGGCGGCGGGGCGCGCGCTCACCACGGCCGGCGTGTCCTTCCTGGCGCTGCGCGTCCTCGGCGGCGGCCGGGCCCGTCGCGGGGCGGGCGCGCGTGGCCGGGCGTGTCCTGACGGGCGGGCGTGTCGCGGCGGGTGTTCGCGGCCCGCGGCTCCTGGGCGCGAGTCCTCGGGGCACGGCCGTTCACGCGGGCGCTGCGCGGGTGTCCGTCCGAGGGGTTGGGGGACATGCGGCGTCTGCTCGGCCAAATGGGGAGCCGCCTGGACGCCCCTGAACTGGGGGGCCACGGCGGGGGGCCCTGAACACCGTCCGCCGCCCCCACGGGCACCCCGAGTCCCACCACAGGGCCCTCAGGGTTTCTTCATGATTCCCAGATTTTCTTCGTGCAAATCGTTCGCCCGCGCTTGGGTCTCACTCGGCGTTTTCTCGTCAGCTCCCGGGGCAGGGGGGCACCCCGCGGCGCCCGCGCCGGGCCTGGGGAGTCGTCCGGGCGGTGCGGGCCCGCACGTCCCGGGCTGGGGAGGCCCCGGCACAGGGGGAGGTTTCGGGAAAGGCAAGTGAACCTCAAACACGAAGCCCCCCCGGGGGAAACGTTTGCATCCGTGCAGCGCCCTCGGCCCGGCTCCGCCCACGGCGCGGCGGCTGCAGAGGAAGCTACTCCCTCAGCTAATGATCCTCCGCGCTTTACTGGACAAAACCATTTGCTTGTAGCTACAAAAATGTAACCTGTTCAGGGCCTCCCCGGAGGCGCCGCGCTTGAGCGCTGGGCTGCGATCTGCCCGCAGCCTCCGCAGCGCCGCTTCCATCCCCGGCTGCTCCCCGGGCGAGGGTCCCGCACGGCGCGCAGACCCCTCCCGCCGCCCGCGGCTCCCCCCAGCAGGGTCCTTCGGGCCCTCTGCCTGCTCTGCTCCCCGCTCTGGCTCTGGCGAATCCTCTCGCCCTCCCGCGCTTCTGACTGTACCCAGTGCTTGTATAAACAAAAATAAATCTTTTTAAAAAAACAAACGTAATCTGTTCACAGTTTACTTGCACTTTTTAAAAATCAGGGGGATTTTAAAAAATTTTCTTCCACACCCTGAAGGATAAGCCTTCACAGTTACCCTCTGTGCTACTATTAACGCAGGTTCTGGAAACTGTTCAGGGGAAAATTAGCAGGTGCAAGGCTCATGGGAAGACCCCGGGTACGGGACAGAAGCATCATGCTCTGTACTTTGTGTTTACATACATGTGCATGTTTGTCTGTTTGTGTGTTGCAAATACACGGAACATGTGGCCACACACACAGGACAGTCTGAGAATTTCTCCTTGGATGAGAAGTCAGATGAAGAAACGCCACATTGTCCTTTCTCTGCCGGCTGTCGTGTGTGGGGTCAGTCACGCCCAGCCAGGACCGAGGGGACGGCCGACGCACACGACGGGGGGGATGCCGTGGTCACTCCCAATGCCAGTCCTGACGCACACGCCCCCTCAGAAGCCAATGAAGTCCATCCTGGTCACCAGGTCTCACAGCTGGACGACTGCTTGGATGGAGGATCAGGCACTCTGGCCCATCCAGTGGCCTCAGAGGACAGGCTGTGGTGCCCTCAGCGTGGGGCGCTCGCAGCACACGGCTCGTCAGCTTTGTGCTAATTGGTCTCTGGGGCACCCACGACCAGGCTCGGCCCATATAAGTCTCCTTTACCCGAGCCTGGGCAAGCAGAGGCTGAGCCCGGGATGCCACTGCTCAGCAGTGTGTGACAGCCACGTGCACCCTTCTGGACACAGGTCAGCTCGTCCAGGTCTGCCCCCAGGGACAGAGGCCCATGTCAGCCTCGCCTTGGGACAAAGCCCCCAGGTATAGAGACCAACCCTGGCCAGGCAGGCAAGTCCCAGCAGGCCCTGTGAGCTGTTCCAGCGGCACAGCGGGCCCCGGCTCCTGCACATATTAGCTCGCGGGCACAGGAGGGCAGCCAAGTCACACTGGGCTGAGACAACACTGCTCTGAGCTGATGATGGAGCTGCCCCTGCTCGGGTCCTGAAATCCAGCTTGGACCAGTAGCTCCTCGGGGCCTGTCACGTCTCCCTCAGCTGAGCAGGTGTGCTGGGCCAGGTCGTGGCCTCCGTGCTCCGGACATGGTGGCCACCCCACGGCAGCCCGTGGACCAGCTTTGCTCACCTGGAGAACGGAGGCCCCAGCCCCTCGCCCGCTCACCAGAGCTGTGACCAGGTCCACAGAGAACAATATAGAAACCCCGGACTCTGCAGGCCGAAAC
>NW_028167635.1:0-11339 GCF_964194135.1 Talpa europaea
GGTCAGGCTCCGGCCAGGGGCGGGGCCTGGGGCTCATCAAGAGCTGCTGGGCCAGGTGCGGACCCTTCCCCTTTGAGTGGTGCTGCCTTGCCGGGGGCTTTTTGCCGCGCAGGCCTGTGTGCCTGCCGTTTTGGTAGAGGCCGCGGTCGCCGCTCGTCCCTGGCTTCCAGGGGGTGCCCTCCCCTGACGGGGACCCCGGCCCTCCGTCTAGGGCGTCTGCGGGCGCACGGCCCCGCCGCTGGGGCTGTGAGTGTGAGGGGAGGGTGCAGGCGTGCCCCGGGAGGAAGGTTGGGGCTTTCGCGAAGGGCAAGGGGGCCCCGTTCCCCCATGGGGGAGGACAATCCGGTACCCCCATGGGTGCAAGGGTGGCCCTAGCCCGTTGGGGGCTGAGGGTCCCCGAACCCCCTCACCAGCGCCCCCTAGCGGCGTCCCTAGGAAGTGCACCTGTGCGCAGCCAGAATCGGGTGGGCCGGGCAGGCTCCGGCCAGGGGCGGGGCCTGGGGCTCATCAAGAGCTGCTGGGCCAGGTGCGGACCCTTCTCCTTTGAGTGGTGCTGCCTTGCCGGGGGCTTTTTGCCGCGCAGGCCTGTGTGCCTGCCGTTTTGGAAGAGGCCGCGGTCGCCGCTCGTCCCTGGCTTCCAGGGGGTGCCCTCCCCTGACGGGGACCCCGGCCCTCCGTCTAGGGCGTCTGCGGGCGCACGGCCCCGCCGCTGGGGCCGTCAGTGCGAGGGGAGGGTGCAGGCGTGCCCCGGGAGGAAGGTTGGGGCTTCCGCGAAGGGGAAGAGGGCCCCGTTCCCCACATGGCGGAGACAATCCCGTACCCCCATGGGTGCAGGGGTGGCCCCAGCCTGGTGGGGGCTGAGTGTCTCCGAACCCCCTCACCAGCGCCCCCTAGCGGCGGCCCTTGGAAGTGCACCTGTGCGCAGCCAGAGTCGGGTGGGCGGGGTCAGGCTCCGCCCAGGGGCGGGGCCTGGGGCTCATCAAGAGCTGCTGGGCCAGGTGCGGACCCTTCCCCTTTGAGTGGTGCTGCCTTGCCGGGGGCTTTTTGCCGCACAGGCCTGTGTGCCTGCCGTTTTGGAAGAGGCCGCGGTCGCCGCTCGTCCCTGGCTTCCAGGGGGTGCCCTCCCCTGACGGGGACCCCGGCCCTCCGTCTAGGGCGTCTGCGGGCGCACGGCCTCGCCGCTGGGGCCGTGAGTGCGAGGGGAGGGTGCAGGCGTGCCCCGGGAGGAAGTTTGGGGCTTCCGCGAAGGGCAAGGGGGCCCCGCTCCCCCATGGGGGAGGACAATCTGGTACCCCCATGGGTGCAGGAGTGGCCCCAGCCCGTTGGGGGCTGAGGGTCCCCGAACCCCCTCACCAGCGCACCCTAGCGGCGGCCCTAGTAAGTGCACCTGTGCGCAGCCAGAGTCGGGTGGGCGGGGTCAGGCTCCGGCCAGGGGCGGGGCCTGGGGCTCATCAAGAGCTGCTGGGCCAGGTGCGGACCCTTCCCCTTTGAGTGGTGCTGCCTTGCCGGGGGCTTTTTGCCGCGCAGGCCTGTGTGCCTGCCGTTTTGGAAGAGGCCGCGGTCGCCGCTCGTCCCTGGCTTCCAGGGGGTGCCCTCCCCTGACGGGGACCCCGGCCCTCCGTCTAGGGCGTCTGCTGGCGCACGGCCCCGCCGCTGGGGCTGTGAGTGCGAGGGGAGGGTGCAGGCGTGCCCCGGGAGGAAGGTTGGGGCTTCCGCGTAGGGGAAGGGGGCCCCGTTCCCCACATGGTGGAGACAATCCCCTACCCCCATGGGTGCAAGGGTGGCCCTAGCCCGTTGGGGGCAGAGGGTCCCCGAACCCCCTCACCAGCGCCCCCTAGAGGCGTCCCTAGGAAGTGCACCTGTGCGCAGCCAGAATCGGGTGGGCGGGGTCAGGCTCCGGCCAGGGGCGGGGCCTGGGGCTCATCAAGAGCTGCTGGGCCAGGTGCGGACCCTTCCCCTTTGAGTGGTGCTGCCTTGCCGGGGGCTATTTGACGCGCAGGCCTGTGTGCCTGCCGTTTTGGAAGAGGCCGCGGTCGCCGCTCGTCCCTGGCTTCCAGGGGTTGCCCTCCCCAGACGGGGACCCCGGCCCTCCGTCTAGGGCGTCTGCGGGCGCACGGCCTCGCCGCTGGGTCGTGAGTGCGAGGGGAGGGTGCAGGCGTGCCCCGGGAGGAAGGTTGGGGCTTCCGCGAAGGGGAAGGGGGCCCCGTTCCCCCATGGCGGAGGACAACCCGTACCCCCATGGGTGCAGGGGTGGCCGCAGCCCGTTGGGGGCTGAGGGTCCCCGAACCCCCTCACCAGCGCCCCCTAGCGGCGGCCCTAGGAAGTGCACCTGTGCGCAGCCAGAGTCGGGTGGGCGGGGTCAGGCTCCGGCCAGGGGCGGGGCCTGGGGCTCATCAAGAGCTGCTGGGCCAGGTGCGGACCCTTCCCCTTTGAGTGTTGCTGCCTTGCCCGGGGCTTTTTGCCGCGCAGGCCTGTGTGCCTGCCGTTTTGGAAGAGGCCGCGGTCGCCGCTCGTCCCTGGCTTCCAGGGGGTGCCCTCCCCTGACGGGGACCCCGGCCCTCCGTCTAGGGCGTCTGCGGGCGCACGGCCCCGCCGCTGGGGCTGTGAGTGCGAGAGGAGGTGCAGGCTTCCCCCGGGAGGAAGGTTGGGGCTTCCGCGAAGGGCAAGGTGGCCCCGTTCCCCCATGGGGGAGGACAATCCGGTACCCCCATGGGTGCAAGGGTGGCCCTAGCCCGTTGGGGGCTGAGGGTCCCCGAACCCCCTCACCAGCGCCCCCTAGCGGCGTCCCTAGGAAGTGCACCTGTGCGCAGCCAGAATCGGGTGGGCGGGGTCAGGCTCCGGCCAGGGGCGGGGCCTGGGGCTCATCAAGAGCTGCTGGGCCAGGTGCGGACCCTTCCCCTTTGAGTGGTGCTGCCTTGCCGGGGGCTTTTTGCCGCGCAGGCCTGTGTGCCTGCCGTTTTGGAAGAGGCCGCGGTCGCCGCTCGTCCCTGGCTTCCAGGGGGTGCCCTCCCCTGACGGGGACCCCGGCCCTCCGTCTAGGGCGTCTGCGGGCGCACGGCCCCGCCGCTGGGGCTGTGAGTGCGAGAGGAGGTGCAGGCTTCCCCCGGGAGGAAGGTTGGGGCTTTCGCGAAGGGCAAGGGGGCCCCGTTCGCCCATGGGGGAGGACAATCCGGTACCCCCATGGGTGCAAGGGTGGCCCTAGCACGTTGGGGGCTGAGGGTCCCCGAACCCCCTCACCAGCGCCCCCTAGCGGCGGCCCTAGGAAGTGCACCTGTGCGCAGCCAGAATCGGGTGGGCGGGGTCAGGCTCCGGCCAGGGGCGGGGCCTGGGGCTCATCAAGAGCTGCTGGGCCAGGTGCGGACCCTTCCCCTTTGAGTGTTGCTGCCTTGCCGGGGGCTTTTTGCCGCGCAGGCCTGTGTGCCTGCCGTTTTGGAAGAGGCCGCGGTCGCCGCTCGTCCCTGGCTTCCAGGGGGTGCCCTCCCCTGACGGGGACCCCGGCCCTCCGTCTAGGGCGTCTGCGGCGCACGACCCCGCCGCTAGGGCTGTGAGTGCGAGGGGAGGGTGCAGGCGTGCCCCGGGAGGAAGGTTGGGGCTTTCGCGAAGGGCAAGGGGGCCCCGTTCCCCCATGGGGGAGGACAATCCGGTACCCCCATGGGTGCAAGGGTGGCCCTAGCCCGTTGGGGGCTGAGGGTCCCCGAACCCCCTCACCAGCGCCCCCTAGCGGCGGCCCTAGGAAGTGCACCTGTGCGCAGCCAGAATCGGGTGGGCGGGGTGAGGCTCCGGCCAGGGGCGGGGCCTGGGGCTCATCAAGAGCTGCTGGGCCAGGTGCGGACCCTTCCCCTTTGAGTGGTGCTGCCTTGCCGGGGGCTTTTTGCCGCGCAGGCCTGTGTGCCTGCCGTTTTGGAAGAGGCCGCGGTCGCCGCTCGTCCCTGGCTTCCAGGGGGTGCCCTCCCCTGACGGGGACCCCGGCCCTCCGTCTAGGGCGTCTGCGGGCGCACGGCCCCGACTCTGGGACCGTGAGTGCGAGGGGAGGGTGCAGGCGTGCCCCGGGAGTAAGGTTGGGGCTTCCGCGAAGGGGAAGAGGGCCCCGTTCCCCACATGGCGGAGACAATCCCGTACACCCATGGGTGCAGGGGTGGCCCCAGCCCGGTGGGGGCTGAGTGTCCCCGAACCCCCTCACCAGCGCCCCCTAGCGGCGGCCCTTGGAAGTGCACCTGTGCGCAGCCAGAGTCGGGTGGGCGGGGTCAGGCTCCGGCCATGGGCGGGGCCTGGGGCTCATCAAGAGCTGCTGGGCCAGGTGCGGACCCTTCCCCTTTGAGTGGTGCTACTTTGTCGGGGGCTTTTTGCCGCGCAGGCCTGTGTGCCTGCCGTTTTGGAAGAGGCCGCGGTCGCCGCTCGTCCCTGGCTTCCAGGGGGTGCCCTCCCCTGACGGGGACCCCGGCCCTCCGTCTAGGGCGTCTGCGGGCGCACGGCCTCGCCGCTGGGGCCGTGAGTGCGAGGGGAGGGTGCAGGCGTGCCCCGGGAGGAAGTTTGGGGCTTCAGCGAAGGGCAAGGGGGACCGTTCCCCCATGGGGGAGGACAATCCGGTACCCCCATGGGTGCAGGGGTGGCCCCAGCCCGGTGGGGGCTGAGGGTCCCCGAACCCCCTCACCAGCGCCCCCTAGCGGCGGCCGTAGGAAGTGCAACTGTGCGCAGCCAGAGTCGGGTGGGCGGGGTCAGGCTCCGGCCAGGGGCGGGGCCTGGGGCTCATCAAGAGCTGCTGGGCCAGGTGCGGACCCTTCCCCTTTGAGTGGTGCTGCCTTGCCGGGGGCTTTTTGCCGCGCAGGCCTGTGTGCCTGCCGTTTTGGAAGAGGCCGCGGTCGCCGCTCGTCCCTGGCTTCCAGGGGGTGCCCTCCCCTGACGGGGACCCCGGCCCTCCGTCTAGGGCGTCTGCGGGCGCACGGCCCCGCCGCTGGGGCTGTGAGTGCGAGAGGAGGTGCAGGCTTCCCCCGGGAGGAAGGTTGGGGCTTCCGCGAAGGGCAAGGTGGCCCCGTTCCCCCATGGGGGAGGACAATCCGGTACCCCCATGGGTGCAAGGGTGGCCCTAGCCCGTTGGGGGCTGAGGGTCCCCGAACCCCCTCACCAGCGCCCCCTAGAGGCGTCCCTAGGAAGTGCACCTGTGCGCAGCCAGAATCGGGTGGGCGGGGTCAGGCTCCGGCCAGGGGCGGGGCCAGGGGCTCATCAAGAGCTGCTGGGCCAGGTGCGGACCCTTCCCCTTTGAGTGGTGCTGCCTTGCCGGGGGCTTTTTGCCGCGCAGGCCTGTGTGCCTGCCGTTTTGGAAGAGGCCGCGGTCGCCGCTCGTCCCTGGCTTCCAGGGGGTGCCCTCCCCTGACGGGGACCCCGGCCCTCCGTCTAGGGCGTCTGCGGGCGCACGGCCCCGCCGCTGGGGCTGTGAGTGCGAGAGGAGGTGCAGGCTTCCCCCGGGAGGAAGGTTGGGGCTTTCGCGAAGGGCAAGGGGGCCCCGTTCCCCCATGGGGGAGGACAATCCGGTACCCCCATGGGTGCAAGGGTGGCCCTAGCACGTTGGGGGCTGAGGGTCCCCGAACCCCCTCACCAGCGCCCCCTAGCGGCGGCCCTAGGAATTGCACCTGTGCGCAGCCAGAATCGGGTGGGCGGGGTCAGGCTCCGGCCAGGGGCGGGGCCTGGGGCTCATCAAGAGCTGCTGGGCCAGGTGCGGACCCTTCCCCTTTGAGTGTTGCTGCCTTGCCGGGGGCTTTTTGCCGCGCAGGCCTGTGTGCCTGCCGTTTTGGAAGAGGCCGCGGTCGCCGCTCGTCCCTGGCTTCCAGGGGGTGCCCTCCCCTGACGGGGACCCCGGCCCTCCGTCTAGGGCGTCTGCGGCGCACGACCCCGCCGCTAGGGCTGTGAGTGCGAGGGGAGGGTGCAGGCGTGCCCCGGGAGGAAGGTTGGGGCTTTCGCGAAGGGCAAGGGGGCCCCGTTCCCCCATGGGGGAGGACAATCCGGTACCCCCATGGGTGCAAGGGTGGCCCTAGCCCGTTGGGGGCTGAGGGTCCCCGAACCCCCTCACCAGCGCCCCCTAGCGGCGTCCCTAGGAAGTGCACCTGTGCGCAGCCAGAATCGGGTGGGCGGGGTGAGGCTCCGGCCAGGGGCGGGGCCTGGGGCTCATCAAGAGCTGCTGGGCCAGGTGCGGACCCTTCCCCTTTGAGTGGTGCTGCCTTGCCGGGGGCTTTTTGCCGCGCAGGCCTGTGTGCCTGCCGTTTTGGAAGAGGCCGCGGTCGCCGCTCGTCCCTGGCTTCCAGGGGGTGCCCTCCCCTGACGGGGACCCCGGCCCTCCGTCTAGGGCGTCTGCGGGCGCACGGCCCCGACTCTGGGACCGTGAGTGCGAGGGGAGGGTGCAGGCGTGCCCCGGCAGTAAGGTTGGGGCTTCCGCGAAGGGGAAGAGGGCCCCGTTCCCCACATGGCGGAGACAATCCCGTACACCCATGGGTGCAGGGGTGGCCCCAGCCCGGTGGGGGCTGAGTGTCCCCGAACCCCCTCACCAGCGCCCCCTAGCGGCGGCCATTGGAAGTGCACCTGTGCGCAGCCAGAGTCGGGTGGGCGGGGTCAGGCTCCGGCCATGGGCGGGGCCTGGGGCTCATCAAGAGCTGCTGGGCCAGGTGCGGACCCTTCCCCTTTGAGTGGTGCTACTTTGTCGGGGGCTTTTTGCCGCGCAGGCCTGTGTGCCTGCCGTTTTGGAAGAGGCCGCGGTCGCCGCTCGTCCCTGGCTTCCAGGGGGTGCCCTCCCCTGACGGGGACCCCGGCCCTCCGTTTAGGGCGTCTGCGGGCGCACGGCCTCGCCGCTGGGGCCGTGAGTGCGAGGGGAGGGTGCAGGCGTGCCCCGGGAGGAAGTTTGGGGCTTCCGCGAAGGGCAAGGGGGCCCCGTTCCCCCATGGCGGAGGACAATCCGGTACCCCCATGGGTGCAAGGGTGGCCCTAGCCCGTTGGGGGCTGAGGGTCCCCGAACCCCCTCACCAGCGCCCCCTAGCGGCGGCCCTAGGAAGTGCACCTGTGCGCAGCCAGAATCGGGTGGGCGGGGTCAGGCTCCGGCCAGGGGCGGGGCCTGGGGCTCATCAAGAGCTGCTGGGCCAGGTGCGGACCCTTCCCGTTTGAGTGGTGCTGCCTTGCCGGGGGATTTTTGCCGCGCAGGCCTGGTGCCTGCCGTTTTGGAAGAGGCCGCGGTCGCCGCTCGTCCCTGGCTTCCAGGGGGTGCCCTCCCCTGACGGGGACCCCGGCCCTCCGTCTAGGGCGTCTGCGGGCGCACGGCCCCGCCGCTGGGTCCGTGAGTGCGAGGGGAGCGTGCAGGCGTGCCCCGGGAGGAAGGTTGGGGCTTCCGCGAAGGGGAAGGGGGCCCCGTTCCCCCATGGCGGAGGACAACCCGTACCCCCATGGGTGCAGGGGTGGCCGCAGCCCGTTGGGGGCTGAGGGTCCCCGAACCCCCTCACCAGCGCCCCCTAGCGGCGGCCCTAGGAAGTACACCTGTGCGCAGCCAGAGTCGGGTGGGCTGGTCAGGCTCCGGCCAGGGGCGGGGCCTGGGGCTCATCAAGAGCTGCTGGGCCAGGTGCGGACCCTTCCCCTTTGAGTGGTGCTGCCTTGCCGGGGGCTTTTTGCCGCGCAGGCCTGTGTGCCTGCCGTTTTGGAAGAGGCCGCGGTCGCCGCTCGTCCCTGGCTTCCAGGGGGTGCCCTCCCCTGACGGGGACCCCGGCCCTCCGTCTAGGGCGTCTGCGGGCGCACGGCCCCGCCGCTGGGGCTGTGAGTGCGAGGGGAGGGTGCAGGCGTGCCCCGGGAGGAAGGTTGGGGCTTCCGCGTAGGGGAAGGGGGCCCCGTTCCCCACATGGTGGAGACAATCCCGTACCCCCATGGGTGCAAGGGTGGCCCTAGCCCGTTGGGGGCTGAGGGTCCCCGAACCCCCTCACCAGCGCCCCCTAGCGGCGGCCCTAGGAAGTGCACCTGTGCGCAGCCAGAGTCGGGTGGGCGGGGTCAGGCTCCAGCCAGGGGCGGGGCCTGGGGCTCATCAAGAGCTGCTGGGCCAGGTGCGGACCCTTCCCCTTTGAGTGGTGCTGCCTTGCCGGGGGCTTTTTGCCGCGCAGGCCTGTGTGACTGCCATTTTGGAAGAGGCCGTGGTCGCCGCTCGTCCCTGGCTTCCAGGGGGTGCCCTCCCCTGACGGGGACCCCGGCCCTCCGTCGAGGGCGTCTGCGGGCGCACGGCCCCGCCGCTGGGGCCGTGAGTGCGAGAGGAGGTGCAGGCTTCCCCCGGGAGGAAGGTTGGGGCTTCCGCGAAGGGCAAGGGGGCCCCGTTCCCCCATGGGGGAGGACAATCCCTAACCCCCATGGGTGCAAGGGTGGCCCTAGCCCGTTGGGGGCTGAGGGTCCCCGAACCCCCTCACCAGTGCCCCCTAGCGGCGTCCCTAGGAAGTGCACCTGTGCGCAGCCAGAATCGGGTGGGCGGGGTCAGGCTCCGGCCAGGGGCGGGGCCTGGGGCTCATCAAGAGCTGCTGGGCCAGGTGCGGACCCTTCCCCTTTGAGTGGTGCTGCCTTGCCGGGGGCTTTTTGCCGCGCAGGCCTGTGTGCCTGCCGTTTTGGAAGAGGCCGCGGTCGCCGCTCGTCCCTGGCTTCCAGGGGGTGCCCTCCCCTGACGGGGACCCCGGCCCTCCGTCTAGGGCGTCTGCGGGCGCACGGCCCCGCCGCTGGGTCTGTGAGTGCGAGAGGAGGTGCAGGCTTCCCCCGGGAGGAAGGTTGGGGCTTTCGCGAAGGACAAGGGGGCCCCGTTCCCCCATGGGGGAGGACAATCCGGTACCCCCATGGGTGCAAGGGTGGCCCTAGCCCGTTGGGGGCTGAGGGTCCCCGAACCCCCTCACCAGCGCCCCCTAGCGGCGGCCCTAGGAAGTGCACCTGTGCGCAGCCAGAATCGGGTGGGCGGGGTCAGGCTCCGGCCAGGGGCGGGGCCTGGGGCTCATCAAGAGCTGCTGGGCCAGGTGCGGACCCTTCCCCTTTGAGTGGTGCTGCCTTGCCGGGGGCTTTTTGCCGCGCAGGCCTGTGTGCCTGCCGTTTTGGAAGAGGCCGCAGTCGCCGCTCGTCCCTGGCTTCCAGGGGGTGCCCTCCCCTGACGGGGACCCCGGCCCTCCGTCTAGGGCGTCTGCGGGCGCACGGCCTCGCCGCTGGGGCCATGAGTGCGAGGGGAGGGTGCAGGCGTGCCCCGGGAGGAAGTTTGGGGCTTCCGCGAAGGGCAAGGGGGCTCCGTTACCCCATGGGGGAGGACAATCCGGTACCCCCATGGGTGCAGGGGTGGCCGCAGCCCGTTGGGGGCTGAGGGTCCCCGAACCCCCTCACCAGCGCCCCCTAGCGGCGGCCCTAGGAAGTGCACCTGTGCGCAGCCAGAGTCGGGTGGGCGGGGTCAGGCTCCGGCCAGGGGCGGGGCCTGGGGCTCATCAAGAGCTGCTGGGCCAGGTGCGGACCCTTCCCCTTTGAGTGGTGCTGCCTTGCCGGGGGCTTTTTGCCGCGCAGGCCTGTGTGCCTGCGGTTTTGGAAGAGGCCGCGGTCGCCGCTCGTCCCTGGCTTCCAGGGGGTGCCCTCCCCTGACGGGCACCCCGGCCCTCCGTCTAAGGGCGTCTGCGGGCGCACGGCCCCGCCGCTGGGGCCGTGAGTGCGAGGGGAGGGTGCAGGCGTGCCCCGGGAGGAAGGTTGGGGCTTTCGCGAAGGGCAAGGGGGCCCCGTTCCCCCATGGGGGAGGACAATCCGGTACCCCCATGGGTGCAAGGGTGGCCCTAGCCCGTTGGGGGCTGAGGGTCCCCGAACCCCCTCACCAGCGCCCCCTAGCGGCGTCCCTAGGAAGTGCACCTGTGCGCAGCCAGAATCGGGTGGGCGGGGTCAGGCTCCGGCCAGGGGCGGGGCCTGGGGCTCATCAAGAGCTCCTGGGCCAGGTGCGGACCCTTCCCCTTTGAGTGGTGCTGCCTTGCCGGGGGCTTTTTGCCGCGCAGGCCTGTGTGCCTGCCGTTTTGGAAGAGGCCGCGGTCGCCGCTTGTCCCTGGCTTCCAGGGGGTGCCCTCCCCAGACGGGGACCCCGGCCCTCCGTCTAGGGCGTCTGCGGGCGCACGGCCTCGCTGCTGGGGCCGTGAGTGCGAGGGGAGGGTGCAGGCGTGCCCCGGGAGGAAGGTTGGGGCTTCCGCGAAGGGGAAGTGGGCCCCGTTCCCCCATGGCGGAGGACAACCCGTACCCCCATGGGTGCAGGGGTGGCCGCAGCCCGTTGGGGGCTGAGGGTCCCCGAACCCCCTCACCAGCGCCCCCTAGCGGCGGCCCTAGGAAGTGCACCTGTGCGCAGCCAGAGTCGGGTGGGCGGTGTCAGGCTCCGGCCAGGGGCGGGGCCTGGGGCTCATCAAGAGCTTCTGGGCCAGGTGCGGACCCTTCCCCTTTGAGTGGTGCTGCCTTGCCCGGGGCTTTTTGCCGCGCAGGCCTGTGTGCCTGCCGTTTTGGAAGAGGCCGCGGTCGCCGCTCGTCCCTGGCTTCCAGGGGGTGCCCTCCCCTGACGGGGACCCCGGCCCTCCGTCTAGGGCGTCTGCGGGCGCACGGCCCCGCCGCTGGGGCTGTGAGTGCGAGAGGAGGTGCAGGCTTCCCCCGGGAGGAAGGTTGGGGCTTTCGCGAAGGGCAAGGGGGCCCCGTTCCCCCATGGGGGAGGACAATCCGGTACCCCCATGGGTGCAAGGGTGGCCCTAGCCCGTTGGGGGCTGAGGGTCCCCGAACCCCCTCACCAGCGCCCCCTAGCGGCGGCCCTAGGAAGTGCACCTGTGCGCAGCCAGAATCGGGTGGGCGGGGTCAGGCTCCGGCCAGGGGCGGGGCCTGGGGCTCATCAAGAGCTGCTGGGCCAGGTGCGGACCCTTCCCCTTTGAGTGGTACTGCCTTGCCGGGGGCTTTTTGCCGCGCAGGCCTGTGTGCCTGCCGTTTTGGAAGAGGCCGCGGTCGCCGCTCGTCCCTGGCTTCCAGGGGGTGCCCTCCCCTGACGGGGACCCCGGCCCTCCGTCTAGGGTGTCTGCGGGCGCACGGACCCGCCGCTGGGGCTGTGAGTGTGAGGGGAGGGTGCAGGCGTGCCCCGGGAGGAAGGTTGGGGCTTTCGCGAAGGGCAAGGGGGCCCCGTTCCCCCATGGGGGAGGACAATCCGGTACCCCCATGGGTGCAAGGGTGGCCCTAGCCCGTTGGGGGCTGAGGGTCCCCGAACCCCCTCACCAGCGCCCCCTAGCGGCGTCCCTAGGAAGTGCACCTGTGCGCAGCCAGAATCGGGTGGGCCGGGCAGGCTCCCGCCAGGGGCGGGGCCT
>NW_028167634.1:0-11261 GCF_964194135.1 Talpa europaea
GGCCCACTTGACAATGAGAGGCGGTTTGTTGTGCATGCCTGACAAGCAATCCAGCACAGCAGTTGTAGTGGGTCTTTCTTTTGCCTTTTTTTTAAATTTCTTGGGAAAGTTTTTAAATGAAGCTATTTGAGTTAAGGAGTTTCTAGGTAGAAAAAGTTCTAATAGCTGAGTAGCAGCTGGTCCCCGGCTGAAGGCCATGCGAATAAGAGGAGGCTTTTCTTGCTTAGGCTTTAGCTGATAGGGGTGTACTGGTGGCTATCAACTGTCTTAGGTTATTGTTTACCTGAAACAATGAGTTCTAGTGTAAGGCTTAA
The DNA here is from genome assembly GCF_964194135.1 of Talpa europaea. NCBI lineage: Eukaryota > Metazoa > Chordata > Mammalia > Eulipotyphla > Talpidae > Talpa > Talpa europaea. Next base: position 315 of record NW_028167634.1, read on the forward strand.
TTTTTTATTAGCCTTGAAGTTTGCCTTCTTGCGGAGAGCATGTAGTGGCCAAAAGCCTATGGAAAAAGAGATGCACTGATTGTTTCTGCTTTGTTTCTATGAACATGATGATGTAATCTCACTGCTTGCTAAAAATGTATAAATAAAGAACCTGCTGAGCCTCTCAGCAGAAGATACTTGCACCTCATCCAGTGTCAGTGTCTCCTCACTACCTCATCCCCTTCCCCTCAGCCCTTCCGTTTTCTTTGATGCTGTCTCATCCTTTCAGGAACCCCTGACACGACATTTTGCCCCGGCAAGGATGGTGGATGGGGGGGGGGGTCAGTGTAAGGAGAGGCTGAAGTAGCTACAACTATGTGAGTCAGGAATTGCTGACCTCTGGAAAATTCCAGAAATTCTACTTCCTCCTTAGGAATCAGATCTTGCTAAGGGGGTCTGTGGTTATGGATCCTTTTGGATCCACAATTCCCATCCCATATTGTAACTAGGTTTTCCTGTTTCTTTTTGTTTATCTGTCTCCTCATGGTCTGGTCCATGTCCATGTTGGGTTTTCTCTCTAAGCCTTTATGGTTGCTGAGGAATCAGTTGCTTTAGAGCAGGTGCTCTGAGTCTGGGGTCCTAGGTTCTGGGGGTCTTTATGGACTGCTGGGTGGGCACCTGTGAAATATCTGAAGTTATAAGCAAACTCCTGTGTGTGTGTTTGTCTGTATGTGTATGTATGTTTTTGTGTTTTTATAGCAAGATAAACAAGGTATGATTTTTCAGAACCACCACGTTCTTTTTTTAGGAGAATTATCTGTCTGAAAGTCTATGGTCTCTATTAATTAGCTTTTTTTTTTAAAGATTTATTTATTTATTTATTTATTTATTTATTTATTTATTTATTTATTTATTTATATAAGCACTGGGTACAGTCAGAAGCACTGGAAGGTGAGAGAATTCACCAGAGCCAGAGCGGGGAACAGAACAGGCAGACTGACAAAATACACTGCTGAGGGGAGCAGCAGGCGTGGCAGGAAAGATCTGTGCGCCATGTGGGACCCTTGTCGGCGGACTGTAATTGGGCTTAACAGCCCAGCGCTCAACCGCTACGCCACCAGGGGGGGCCCTAATTAGCTTTTTTTAAAGGTAATTATGTAGGTTGGAAAAGTACAAACCTAGAATGATTATAATCAATTTCCAAAGTGAAGGGGCAAATTTTGAATGAAAAGTCTAGATGGAGAAAGAGAGAGAGAGATGGGAAGTAGAGACATGTGTGGGAGATGTGCCCTCCAGAGGTTTTGGGACCGAGAAGAGGCCACAGGGCACAGTCCCCAGTTTGAATTTGTGCTGTGCAGACACTGTGAAAGGCATGAAAATGAAATGCAGTGGGCCTTTGTGAATTATTTCAGAAAAACTTGCACATTAAGAACCATTCTTGAGGTGACCATCTCCTTGAATTCCCTCTGATATGACCTACTCCCCCGCCCCACCCCCAGTGACCCCAGGGCAGGGTCTGCACAGGGTCCTGCTTGGAAGGTCAGAAATGCTGGTGAAGGGAGGTCTGAGGCTTGTGAGCCTGAGTCACATGCCCTTTCCCTGCTCAGGGGTTTGTTTATGGTCCTGAGAGGGGGGTTATAGGGGAGGGGCCTGGGGATCAGGACCCTCCTCAGAGCCTCTGGTTCCCCTGGGACTCATTTCCACACAGCATGGATCCTATGCTCTCTCTTTACCAACATTCCAGTCTCTGCTGAATTCATGTCTCATGTATTTTTAACATAAGTTTCCCTTAGGCATGCAAAAAGAATGATGTGCTGAATGAAACACCATTAATACACTAGAATCAACATTTTGATGTTGTTAGTTTCACAGATGGATACATGTGTGATATCATATCTTTTATAAAATTTAACAAAAATTTTTGACTTTAAGTTTTGCCACAAAAATTAATTGACTAGTTCAGTCAGTGCACACACAGTACTGGGCATGCTTTGTCTCACATTAAATGTCACTTCTATTTTCTTCTTTGTTGTTACTGTGCCTGTTCCTGTTCTCCTCCACTCCCTCTTTTTTATTGTTGTATGAAAGAAACATGGTGTATAGTATTGTAGTTGGATGTCACCAAATGTCTTCTTGAAAACTAGTAAATTTAAAATCTCATTTTTTCTCAAAGAGGTCACCTGGGACAGTCCAATCATTGCATGTGATTTTGTTTCTTCTCAAATAACAAAGACAGAAATGCCAGTTTATCTGACTGAACTGGCATAGTCACACATTTATATACAATGTGTAGAAGAAAATGTTCCTTATGTCTATAAATGTGGATTCTGAATTCTCTTCTTTCCACCTCTTTCCTCACAAAATTGGACAAATCGAACTCTCCCCTGATGGCCTCTCAGAGTCTTCCTCTGTACCCAACATTAGTTTTGGTGAATGGCCTGAATTTCTTCTTTCCAAGGCAGGCATGAGGTGGGGGATGACATGGCCTTGGGGTGCCGGGGGTGAGGGGCCTGTGCTCCCCTTTCAGTCATTTCAGGGGCACCCCTGGGGCCTCTGGTCTATGATCCTGTGTGGCACATGCTGAGAGTGGGGAGGGCACGTCCCATCTGGTCATTAGGGCTTAAGGGTGACCCTCCCTCTACAGCAGAGTCAGGGTCTGGGTCTGTCTCTGGTTAGGAGATTGATAAATTTTCTGGTTCCTTCCTCCTGTCCCAAGGTGACCATCTTGTCCTCTTCTCCACACCTGTCCTTCCCTCCCTCCCTGCTCTCCAGGCCCCTCTCTCTCCCTCCATCTCTCCCTGAGCATTGACACTTTTGGGCCTCATCTGTCCACGTGCATCATGGGGTCCCGGTGCTCCCTCTAGACCTTCCCCTTCCAGGGCCCTGCTTATACTCCCTGGGCCCCCACATGGAGCATCAGAGCTCCAGCTGCTGCTGACAGACGTGACTACACCCTGAGCAGCATCACCCACACAGTTTATCATCTCACACGCCTGCAGGGCAGACACCTGAGACCGCATCCTGGGACTAACTCCAGGGTCTGGCAGCTTCTTCCTTCCAGGCACCCCTTCCTCTCCCAGGATCTAGGGCCCCCTGCATTGACTGGAGACCCCCATCCTCTGTCTACACAGCCTGCCATGCAGCCTCTTTATGGCCCTGCTGCCATCACCATGTGACTGTCTCTGAGCACAGGTGCAGGGTCACGGCTATTACGGCTCATGTGATTGGTTCCCCCTGATGATCCTCAGTAACATCCCTGTTTCCAGGTCCCATCTCTGTCCCACCTGCAGGTTTCTCTTTCCTCCACTGATGACACATGTTTACAGTGTTGTGAGATTAGAACATGGACAACTCTGGAGCTATTATTTTGCTTAGAGAAATTTTTCTTGGAATCTTCCATCTCTTTGATCTATTCTGGGAGGAATCAGGTAAGTCCACCTACTATTTCTGTGTCCTTCTCTATCTATAGGGATGGTTTTTTCCCCACTGTCCATGTTAATGTGGGGAGATGTCACCAATGTTTGATCTTCCCAGTGTGTGTCCATGTTCCCTATTCTGCACGTCTCTCTCCTTCCTACAACCCTCTCCATGGCCTCTTAAGTGGGCATGGCCCTCTGTTGCAGGGTCCACAGTCTCCTCACTTATGTCACAGTTATTTCAATGTGCAGCTCAGTCATGTTTGTTTCAGCTTCTCTCTCTCTCTCTCTCTCTCTCTCTCTCTCTCTCTCTCTCTCTCTCTCTCTCTCTTTGTTTGACAAATAGATTTGTACAGAATCAGAAGGAAAAGCTCTGCCTACCAGCCTCTATGGTTCCATGGTTCCATAAGCCTTCCCTGTTTCAGGAGGCAGGAGCATCAGGCCACACACACACATAGACTAGGATGTAGCTCTCTCACCCATGGCTCAGAAAGGAGCTGCACATTCTGGTCTATTATTTCTTCATAAGTACATGCATTTGTTGACATTTTCATCTCCATAGAATCCATTCAAGAAAACCTAGATTCCAGGATGTGTGTGTGCTGGTGGGTTGGAAAGCATAATTTGATGGTCATATCTGAGTAAAGATCTTTCTGTTTAGTTGGTGTCCAGCCTCTCACCCCTGAGTATTAAGCTTTATGTCTTAATCATGGGAAATTTGCAGCATAACAACTGTGTGTGTGTGTGTGTGTGTGTGTGTGTGAATTTAAAAGTTAAATGCATCAACTAAATGTTTCCAAATATTTTCCCCTATGAACTCTGTATTACTGTCTTGCAGAAAACTAGGCATGGGCCCTGATGTGTGAGTATCTAGAGTCCCTCACGTGACATGTGTGTCTCTTGCAGATTGGCAGAAGGAGCAGTTCTGGGCCTGTGAGTGACTCTGTTCTCTCTGGGGCTGCTCAGCTTCTGGCCTTTCTTCTGTTCTCAGTGCGGACACAGATTCTGCACTCTCCGTGGGGGTGGGGTGGGTGCAGCTGTGATGTCACACACCTGGGCTTGGGGCTGATTGGTCATGGGTGCTGAGGAGATTCCTTAGTCCTTGGAGTCCAGGAAGGTCACCCAGGGTCCTGTGACATATGTGATCTGCAATAAGTCTTATGGCTCCTTCTCTTACTTGGGTTTCTTTGGGCTGTAGTCACCAGACTCTCATTTCAAGGACCATCCTTCCCCCCACACAGCTAAGTATCTGGGGTAAGGTTTATGTGTACTTATCATGGGTCAGGGGACCTTGTATAATGGGAACCTCTCTGCAGGGTCTGTCACTCTGGATCCAGGCTCTTGCTATGGAGAAATTTTCCTCTCTCATGATAAGAGTCTGACCTGTCATCACAATGGCATAAAAAGGGGATACCCCATTTTGGCCCTTGAGGGCATCACATCAGGACGCTGTTACTGGGAAATAGAGGTCAGGAATGCAGACAGAACTGAGTGGGGGCTGGGGAGTCAGGAGGGAAAGTAAGAAAACGAGATACAGTGCTCCGTCCCCACCAAATGGGTTATGGGTTTTTGCGGGATGCAAAAAAGTTTTTAAAGCCTTTATAGATCTTGATGCTCTGCTACCTCTTAGGCAGGTTCCCCACAGGGTGGGGGTTTTCCTGGACTATGCTCACAGGGACGTCTCCTTCTATGACATGACTGATGACTCCCACATCTTCTCCTTCCCCACTGAGTCCTTCTCTGGGACCCTCTTTTCATACTTCTTCGGTAATTTAGGAGACAAGTCCCTGACCCTCTGCCCCATGGAGGCTGGGCCCCAGAGGCCCTCTGGGCTCATGAACAATCCTCCTTCTCTGGAGGGGCCTGTGTGTCCCCCAGGGGAGGGGAGCCCCACAGGCTGTGGTGTGGATGGGGCTCCCCCATGACCTGAAGACCCCTCTTCCCCTGCACCCCTGAGACCGTGTCCCCATGAAGACCCTCTCTGCCCAGCCCTGGCCTGGGCTCTTCTTGGGGCTGCAGGTTCCCTGTGGACAAACCAGTGAGTGAGTCCCGGATGCTGGAGTCTCATCCTCCTGCTCTGGGTGCAGATTCCTGGGCCGTGGCTGTGAGAACAGTCAGGTCAGGACCTTTGTTGAGGCAGGAAAGGATAAAATTGAGTGACTTTGAATTGGTTTAGATTAGGGATAAATTTTACCATGCAAATCACTTTTCTCTTGGTAAAGAAAACATTTCATGGAATTTTCATGCCCTCTGGACAAGAAAGGGGATGAGTTCTAAATTATTCTCCTAAATTAATTACATTTTACTTTATCCAACTTGAGATTACACAGAAAAACCCATATTTTGAGGCAGGATCTCCAGCTGTATTTTGAGGGGTCTGGCTACATAGTTGGTCATCTGTGTTTTCAGGGAAATGGTAGTTGCTGGACTTTTAGCAGAGGCCAGTATTCTACTTTACATCTTCCTATCCTGGAATAGAAGAAATACACCTACTTTTCCAAGCTTTGTTAAATTTCTATTATTTGTAAATATCTTGTGGTGTGTTCATGTGGGGAATTCAGGAGAATCATTTGGTTCCCCCTTTTGTGTCACCACCCACTGAAAGGAGAGAACAGCTCCCTGAATTAAGATGAGAGTGAAGAAGAGACTGTCAGATTTGGGGTGACTTGGGGAGCTGTGACCTGAGCTCCAGGTGCCCCTGTGCTGACTCGGTCCTTCTATGTCCTGTGGCAAAGGGTCACGGGAACCACAGCTGCCAGAAGATGTGGGATCCTGAGCCCCAGACCTGCAGGGAGGAAGGTGTGGACCCTCCCCCAGGGGACACTGACGTGGTTCTGGTGGGAGGAGAAGATGGAGAAGGGGACATGGGGGAGGAGTCAGACATCATGATGGTGTGTGAGCTAGGAAAGAAAAAGGACTGTAATAGTTTTAACATTTTATCTTCTTACATAGTGTTTTTTAATGTGTGTTTATTATTCTCTTTCTTCCCCTCTGTATTTACCCTTATGCTGTTATACATATTTTTGGAGCTTACACTTATAATAGTTTTCAGGTAAGAGAAAAGCCTAAGGGAATGTGACTGAATTTGAGAAGTAAATAATAGAGCCACATTAAATACGAAGATTGGGGCTCTCCATCTCCTCACCTTGGGGACAGGTGAGCACTTCCTCGCTTGTAAAGGAAGCTTCTCTTGATAGTTAAGAACATGCAGTTATATTGTGTGTTAGTTCAAATGTGTGTGTAATTGTGTAAGGAGCTGAGTAGTCACAGGTGTGGACTCTCCCATCACCCATGTGTCGCTTCCTGGCCCACATCCCCCACGTGCCCTCCTGTGTGACCTGGAGCTGGACCCCAGGAGCGTGTCCCTTGGCCCCCTGCACAGTATCAGGATGAGCCTTGGAAGGGACACGCCAGTCACAACCAAGGACATGCATCTCCTGGTCCTGCTGCTTTCCTTCTTGATCCTGCAATGGGATGTTTGTCTTTTTTTTTTTTTTTTTTACCAGCTATGGTGCTCCCTCAGCTATTATCCATCTAACTTTTCCTTCAATTGTTAAGAAAAACTATTAAAAATCTATGAAAGGTAAAATGTATGTCAGGACATTTCAGTTTTACTGTGGCATTACAGGAATTGCAATTAGAAATAAATTTATGAAATTCTCTAGGGTATGTATAAGGTTTGACCTGGGGTGTTATCATTAATGAAGGACATGTTTTCTGTGAAATTGCCTGCTGTCTTTCAGCAGAAAAGATAATTCAAAGACTAGAGTTTATTGCCCCATGGACATAAAGTGCTTTTCTTCTTTTCCTCACACTTTCTTTCTTTAATTAAATTTTTTTCTATATATTTATTGGAAATTGCCTTTCCTGCTAGACAATATACAACATATTCTTCAAATTCCTCTTTGTAGCAGGTTATAATTTACTACTATTAATTAATTGAATAAATCATTTATATACTTTTCAGGAAGTCATTAACATGACAAAAATTTCTTACATTCCCAATTTCTTTCTTTTTTTTAAAGATTTTTATTTATTTATACAAGCACTGGGTATAGTCAGAAGCGTGGGAGGGTGAGAGAATTCACCAGAGCCAGAGCGGGGAGCAGAGCAGGCAGAAGGACCGAAGTACACTGCTGAGGGGAGCAGCAGGCGGCAGGAGAGGTCTGTGCGCCATGTGGGACCCTCGCCAGACGGCCGGGGATAGAACCGGCGCTGCAGAGACTGCGGGCAGCTTCGCAACCCAACGCTCAACCGCTGCGCCACCGGGGAGGCCCCACATTCCCAATTTCTGTCCTTTCTTCCCCTCAGCTTTCTACGTGTGACACATGGACATTTCAATGCTCCTGAAGGGATGCTGTCATATCCTGTGTTGATAAAGAAGATTATCTGTTCCTAAAATCATGTTCTTAGGTGCCCCAGAGACAGGAACCCCAAGTTTGGGGGTTCCTGCCTCTGACTAACTGGGAATCCTGCCTCTGACCAGGGAGCCCTGGGAAATTTACACAAATTTCTTACTTTAAAGACAAACTATTATAAAAAAAACTTTATTTAATTTTTATTTTAAGATTTATTTATACAAGAGCTGTGGTACAGGCCAGAGTTATGGGATGGTGAGAGGATTCACCAGAGACAGAGCAGGGAGCAGAACAGGCAGACAGACCGAAAGCAATGCTGAGAGGAGTAGTGGGCAAGGCAGGAGAGGTCTGCCCTGCCATATAGGTTTCTCCCTGGCTGGCTGGGAATTGAACCCTTGCTGCAGAGGCTGTGGAGAGCTTCACAGCGCTGTGTTCAACCCGCTGCTCCACTGGGGAGGCCCTATTTAAATTTTAGAAAACATTTTATTTGTGATAATTTTAAAGTAAACATATTTAAAATGCCCTGCCATTCAAGTAAAACAGGCTCTACTGAAGTTCCAGTTATCATAAAGCTCAGCACCTCCCCCTGCAGAACTTAGAAGCCTGAGGATTCCTCTATGGGGACCCCAATCCTCTCACAGCTCTATGGGGAACATGTCATCACTGTCAATTCAGACAGAGCAGACATGGCTCCCTCAGCCCTGGGGGTGCTACTGCCTCTTCTCTCACCCCCATGGGGTCCATCTCCTGTCCTCCCTATTTGAACTCTTCATATCTATGTTTTCTATCTCTGACAGTCAAATGCATGGCCTTTCCCATGCACCTGGAGGGATCTGTCATACCCTGTGCAGATCAGGAAGATGACCCATGTTCCACCTGACATCATCCTCTCAGCTGCTCCAGAGACATGAACCCCAAGTTTGGGAATAACTAGAAATCCTGCCACTGACCAGCTGACATGGGAAGCCAGAGGTCACCCTGCTCCAGGGGAGGAATGTTCCCTCCTAGAGCAGCCCCAGGGCAGGAGGCCTCATCCTGCATGAGGAGTGGAAGGGTAGGCCCAGGACCAGGGTGCAGGTCCCCTTGGGGAGGGACAGTCTATCTCAGTCTTGGGGCCTTTGCTCTGCTGTCCTGCACTTCAGTCAAGGGAGGGGCCACCTCAGAGGAAGAGGAGGGGATAGAGATCGCAATGGTCAAGGGATAAGGGGACCTGATCCTGTGGGTGTGAACAGAAAAGGTTCTGGAGTCATTTGGGTCTCCTGTGTGACCTGATGCAGTAGCAGCTCCAGGAGGAAGGAGCAGAGCTGACTGACAGGGAGAGTGAGGCTGCTTCTCCCCCACAGGAGCTGGTCTCTGGTGGGCAGGGGGCAGGAGCCATGATGAGAGCAGTGCAGGGGCTGGGGTTGGGAAGGGCAGCGGGATAGAGGGGACCTGGATGGTGAAGCCAGGGCCCTGGGGAGGAGCCTGGGGGTTACTGGGAAGAAGTGGGGAAGGAGGGTCTGGAGGGGCTGAGGCTGGTCCATCCAGTGAGGGTGCAGGTCCTCAGGCAGCTCTTACAGGAGTGAGTAGCTTCCCTATTGATCTTTTTAGAGCCTCTATCTCTGTGAAGTTAATTTAAGGCTTCAAGTTCTATTTTATGTTCCCTGATTTTATTTTCCAAGACATTAATTTATTATTCTCCATTTTGTTTTATCTCTTTGATTCACTTTTCTGTGTTTTCTCCATCTCTTTGGCTTTCTTTATGATGGCAATGTTGAACTCTTCTTGATAGGGAGATAGGATCTTCCATGGCTTTGTGGTTGTGTGCTGGAGAGTTGTTCTCTTCTTGTGATTTCATGTTCCCTTGAGGTCTCAAGTTTCTGGGCATGTTTCTGGGATTATTTTGCTGCTTTAAATGTCCAATTTTTGAAACTTATGCAGGACTAGAGACCTGATCCTTGAGATGCTGAGTCAGAGACTATGGGTCCTGAAGTCATCCAGCCTCTGGTGCGGGTGCTCTGGCTGGGGTGTGTGAGCTCATGATTGTGGCACCCCTGACACCCGCCTCTCTCAGTTCAGTCCTGAGACACTGCCCTGTGCACACTGTCCCTGAGCTTCAGGAGGGCGGGGCCAGTCTTGATGGGGAGCAAGGGTGCATCCAGCTCTTTCTCCTTGTTGCCTCACTGGGGAACTTGTTAGCTGGGAGCACCCAGTCAGAGTTGTGAGCCTCTCACTGTCAGCAATCCCTTCCCAGTGTCACGTGCCTGGTTGAGTGACCACCACAGTGTGTGCTGCAGCCTCCCCCACCCTGACCACAGCCTCCAGGGGTCTCTATCCACCTACCTCTTGTTCAATGAAGCCTGACTCTTCTGTGCCCCTTTTGGTGCTGTCTGGGGGCAGAAACAGGTGCTGCCCTGAATGATTCCAACTCAGTGAGATGTGATTAGCGACCCATTTATATTTGGGGAGATAGAATAGCGCACAGGGGAGCATGGTGGACATTGTGTCTATCAGTGGCTGCTGCTCATGTCAGAGGTGAAGTCTTGTGTTCTCAGTGGACTGAGGGCTCTTCTGAGTGGACAAGGCTGAGGGGCCCAGGAGCAGCAGCAGCATCTCCTCTGCAGACAAGCTCAGCTGAGGCTGGAGAGGCCCCTCCCTACTGGACATGGAGCAGGACTCACAGGGCCTCCTCCTGGGATCCCACATGGTTCTCAGATGACACACATCAGGGCTGGGGTGGAGGATGGTACCCCCAAGCCTAATAACCATGTGTGGGGTGCACAAATGGGATCAGGAGGTTGGCAGAGGCCCCTCTGAGTAGGTCACTTTAGGTGAGGCCTGAAATGTGAGGGCTTGGGGAGCAGAGGCAGCAGGGGCATCAGTGACTGTGAGGAGGCCTGAGGCTGTGAGAGCTCCCTGACTTGGAGGAGTCATCTGAGCCAGAGGGGGCCCCTGAGAGAGCAATGGAAGGGAGTCGAAAGGGAGCGGTGGCCTAGGAGACCCTCCTTTAAGCAGAGGGATCCCCTTAAGGGATGAGTCATGGTCTTGGAAGGAAATGGACTGGGGGAGGTGAGGCTGGAGGTGGGGTGGGGTGACCCTTGACTCAATTGAGAAATCAGGGTGATGTAGAATAATTGCTGGTCATGGACATGGAGTGAACATTTGGGTGCATTGGCAGTAGATGGGGTGTGGAGTGGACTGTGAAGATGACCCTG
>NW_028167633.1:0-11214 GCF_964194135.1 Talpa europaea
TCTCCTGGTCCTGTACCTGCTCAACTCTCCCCAACCCCTTCACACGCCAACCCTCACCCGCTCTGCTCCTCTCCAGATGCTTCACCAGTTTCGTTGCCTGCCTGGTCCTTCACCTGCTCTGCCCCAGGGACATCAGTGCTGCCCAGACTTCTGTGCTGCAGTCCTGTGAGTCTCATGCTGCTCTTGGCCCCTCTGACTGGGCCCAGCCCCGGAGCCTCTCCAGAGCCTCAACCTTCCCTGGTGTACTCCTGTTCACCATGGCCACTGAGTGCTTGTTCTTTGGGGGTGGGGGGTCTTCTGCCGGGTATGGTGCTGTTTTTAATCTTTGTTGCTCTCTAGTTCCAATGCTGCACAGCAGCAACAAAATTCTAGGATAATTTCTAATACTCTATCTCTGGCCCTGATGATTGCTGAAGGGGCCACTGCACTGGAAGGCCAGTCACATATTGGGGGACGTCTTAGGGTGGTGCTGGAGGGCTGGGGAGCTGGACTGATCCTGTTGGCCCTGCTTTCCTGGTCCCTCTCCAGCTGGGGGCCTGTCTCAGTGGTGCTGCCGTGCTCCCCAGTGTTCTCCAGCTGGAGGACTGACACCGCGGTGCTCCTGTGCTCCCCAGGGTCCTCCTGCTGGGGTCTAGCCACAGAGGTGCTGGTGTCCCCCCAGGCATCCTCCAGCTCTGGGCCTAGCGCAGAGGGACTGCCCTTTGGGGTGTCCTCTAGCAGGGGGCTTGGACCTGCAGCAGTGGTGTGCTGCTGCGCATCCTCCAGCTCAGGGACCTGGTGGAGTTGACCCTGTTGTCCGGGGTGGCATCCTTTCCCCTCTTTTGGATTTCCTGCTTTCGCAGGATTCCTGGCCTTGGGGCATTCCCCAAAACCTCAGGCTGAGGGAGTGGGGTGGGTATCCTTTCCAATCTTCTGCACTGGGTGCTTTCCCAGGATACCCGGCCTTGGGGTATTCCCCGAAACCTCAGGTGCCGGCGGGGTGGGTGTGGGTGGGGAGTCCTTGTAATCAGGGTAACCGGGATCCCGGAAGGTGACGCGCTTCGGCACCTGGAAGGTAACGCGCCTGGGCCGCTCCTCGCCCTCCTCCTCATAGTCCTCCTCCCCCGCCTGCTTCCTGGAGCGGAGGATCAGGTAGGTGGCCATGACCTCGCGGTACTTGTTAGTGTCAATGGCCTCCCGAATTTCCTGCCTCTGGTAGCCCAGGCGCTCCATACCTTTGGTTATGGCCAGGTCCTGGGGCAGAGCGACGGCTCGCTGAAGGGCAGGAGTCCCCTGCTCGTTTCTGCTACCCAGGCGTGCTGCTGGATGCTCTCCAGGGTGCTGCGCTTCCAGGGGTCCCGTGCCAGCATTTTGGCCAGCAGGTCCCCGCCCTGGACCATGAAGTAGGTGGTCTGGTGGACGTTCCCACCCAGGACGCACTCCCTGATTGCCCTGAGGCTGGGCCCCCTGAAGGGCAATGTGCCGGTCACCATTTCGTAGGGCATGATGCCCAGGCTCCACACGTCCACCTTGGGGCCGTTGTACTGCTGGCCAAGGTAGACCTTGGGGGCCCTGTATTCTGGGCGACAGCAGCACGTGCTCAGCGCCTGGGGGAAGCCTTGGACACTGAGCCCGAAGAGGTAAAGGACCTATAGAAAGAAAACTATAACACACTATTAAAAGAAATAGAAGAAGACACAAATAAATGGAAAGACATCCCCTGCTCATGGATTGGTAGAATAAACATTATTAAATGGCCATCCTACCAAAAGCAATATACAGATTCAATGCTATTCCAATCAAAATCTCAATGTCATTCTTCAAAGAACTAGAACAATTATTGATGAAATTCATATGGAATTACAAAAAACTCCGAATAGCCAAGCTCTCCTGAAAAAAAAAAAGAAGGGAATGGAGGCATCACACTCCCAGACTTCAAACTCTACTACAAAGCCATAATCATCAAAACTGCATGGTATTGGAAGAAGAACAGACACACAGACCAATGGAATCAAATAGAAAATCCAGAAATAAACCCACAGATTTATGTCAACTAATCTTTGACAAAGGAGCAAAGACTATGCATTGGAGCAAAGAAAGTTTGTTCAATAAATGGTGCTGGGAAAACTGGGTTGCCACATGCAAAAGAATGAAGCTTGACCACTACCTCACACCATACACAAAAATCAACACAAAATGGATTAAAGAACTAGACATAAGACCTGAAACCATAAAATACATAGAAGGAAATATAGGCGAAACACTACATGATTTGCACATCAAAGACATCTTTACAGACACATCACCCAAAGCAGTGATAGTGAAGGCAAAGATAAACAGCTGGGACTACATCAAATTAAAGAGCTTCTGCACAGCAAAAGAGACAATAACAAAAACAAAGAGAAACCCCACCAACTGGGAGAACATTTTTTTTTATTTTTATTTTTTTTTTAATTTTGTTTTTTATTTATTTTTTTAATAATAAATTTTATTGTTATATTCCCCATACAATTGCAGTCCCCCCATTCTGACCCCAATCCCTCCCCTCCCGCCCCGCCCCCCTAAAAGTGTCTCTGGTTCATAGTTTTTTGTTGATTTTGATTTTCACTTTCTTATAGTTATTCATTTTCCTGGTCCCTTACTTAAGTTTTCTAGATTCCTGCTATGAGTGAGACCATCCGGTATTTTTCTTTTTCTTTTTGGCTTATTTCGCTGATCATGATCCCTTCCAGCGCCATCCATGTTGCGGGAGAACATTTTTTTACACAACACTAATGATAAAGAACTGATCACAAAAATCTGCAAAGAGCTGATGAGACTCAACAACAACAAAGAAAATAATCCAGTCAAAAATTGGGCAGAAGAGCTAAAAAGAAACTTCTCTGAAGAGGAAATGCAAATGGCCAACAGACATATGAAAAAATGTTCAACATCACTTGTCATCAGGGAAATGCAAATCAAAACTACCATGAGATACCATCTTACACCAGTGAGAATGGCACATATTAAAAAAAACTAGCAACAACAAATATTGGCGAGGGTGTGGAGAAAAAGGAACTCTCTGCACTGCTGGTGGGAGTGCAAACTGGTCTAACCACTATGGAGAGCTGTGTGGAGATTTCTGGACCTACTAAACATAGAGCTTCCATATGATCCAGCAATTCCACTCCTAGGTATTTACCCAAAGGACACAGAAACATCAATTCCAAAGAACACCTGCACCCCTACGTTTATAGCAGCACTACTTACAATAGCTAAGCTTTGGAAACAGCCCAAATGCCCAAAAATAGATGACTGGATCAAGAAGATGTGGTACATATATACCATGGAATATTACTCAGCATTCAAAAAAGATAAACACATGCAGTTTGCAGCAACATGGATGGCGCTGGAAGGGATCATGCTCAGCGAAATAAGCCAAAAAGAAAAAGAAAAATACCGGATGGTCTCACTCATAGCAGGAATCTAGAAAACTTAAATAAGGGACCAGGAAAATGAGTAACTATATGAAAGTAAAAATCAAAATCAACAAAAAACTTTGAACCAGAGACACTTTTTTGGGGGTGGGTGGCGGGAGGGGAGGGATTGGGGTCAGAATGGGGGGGGTTTGCAATTGTTGGGGAATATAAAAATAAAATTTATTATTAAAAAAAATGAATAACTACTTTTTAAAACTAATGCACATGACCAAAGTTTTAAAAAAAAAATCAAAAAATCTGTTTGTATCACTATCTAATGCCTTAGGAGTATTAGTTATAAATGACAACTATATAAAGTCTAATAAAAAATTCCCAATTTTGAGATCAGGATTTAAGATTTTGGTAATCAAAAACTAGATCAAAACTTAATGGTTGAATTTGTAGCATTCAAGCCTTACAGTTTTCATGTTGAGTATCAATATTTTATGTTGAAATGTCTCTATTTTCAAAAGGAAGCACACAGTATTCAGGAAAAAAAAAAGAGTAATTGACCTAGTCTACATCAAAAAAGATAAGTTTGCATTTTGATGGTTAGTCCTAAATCTCTTGATAAAATTCTTTTCCAGAAAAATCCCAGATTGACTTCTTTCTTTCCCCTTGTCCTAGCAAAATCTAGCCTCATGGGCAAGTTCCTTAGCAACACTGTGTTCCTCACAGGTATGTAGGAAATGTATATGATATTAAGTCTCTCTTATTTTTCTTGGTTTTCATCAATCTATCTAGTACTTGCCTAAGAAAGAAATTTGGTTTTTGGGATGTTAGAATTTGCAACTCTGAAATTAATTTAAAATTCCTGTCCTAAGAAAAACTAACAGCTACAATTGGTATCTCTCCCTTAATTTTTTTCTTTTATCACTATTTAAATGGTGGCCAAATTTCATATAAAACTAAGGTCTTATTAAGTTTAAGAATGAGAATGTTAAACAATATCACTTTCTCTAAATATTGTTGAGCTTGCAGGTTTATTTTTTTGCTTCTTATTATAAGAAAACTAAAATTTAATGACATCTCACCTAAACAAATTAAGACAGTTAAAATATGTGTTTCTGTATGAGATATCCAAGATAATAGGGTGGTCCCCAGGTAAAGGGGAAGTTCCAGGTTCCCTGCCCAACCCAAAGGAAGAGAGGGAAGGGAGCTGAGAAGGGAGAGAAGAAGCTGCAGTGGAGACTGAGAAGGAAAGAAGCAGGATGGAGCCAGAAGGAGACCTGGAGGAGGCACATGGAGCCGAGAGACACGTGCAGAAACTGCACTTGCCTTTTGGTCGTGGACTGGGTGACAACAGCATGGGCAAGAGACCGGTGGGGAGGTGACAATGGTGGTTTTTGTCTTGATTTTGATTTTGCTGTTTTCCTCCCACACTTGTCTGGTTGTTTCTGATCCTTTTCTGTGGGTCCCCACTGGAAGGCGCTTTAGACTTTGGAGAGGCTTTCAGGACTTGCTCTAGGCCAATCCTGTTTGGGTGGACTTTTCCCCACAAGGGGATGGGTAACTTTGGATGCTTATTTTAGAAACTATATTCTTTACCTTTCCTGCATTGTTTACTAATTGTATTAACGTTCCTTTTCATTTAAGTCTCATATGTTTTCTGTTGATGCGGCGGATGGCAGAACCTATTTAGAGCAGGCAAGTTTTATGGTGTCTGGGCTGCCCTTCTCCCTGACCTCTAACAGATTTTTTGTCTTTTCTGTATTGTTTACTAATTGTGTTAAAGTTCCTTTCCATTAAAGTCTTAAATGTTTTGTGTCCATGCGGCAGATGGCAGAAACTATTTAGAGCAAGCAGCTTTGGGGGTTCTGGGGTGCCCCTCTCCCTGCCCTGTAGTAGACTGACTACTGACACCTCCTGGATGACAAGTGATAGGGCCCAAGGACGTCACCAGGTCCCCAATGTCATGGTCTCTGTGGTTAAGCC
The DNA here is from genome assembly GCF_964194135.1 of Talpa europaea. Taxonomy (NCBI): domain Eukaryota; kingdom Metazoa; phylum Chordata; class Mammalia; order Eulipotyphla; family Talpidae; genus Talpa; species Talpa europaea. The sequence continues at coordinate 5,373 of NW_028167633.1, forward strand.
TAGAGTAACCCTGGATGTCACAGGTAAGATATTAATTCTCTGATTGCTATAGGAGCCACTTACTCCATACTCACCCAGCATTCGGGACCCAGCTTCCCCTCCTCACAAAATAGGAATACCTTAATAGCAGACAGAATAGAAAGATTGGAAAGGAGGTACCCTGACACCAGAACCTGACTCACAAGGAGGTAGGGATAGAGGCAAATAGCATGACCATTAACTCAGCGGTAGAGGTCATGACCCTTAGGCACCAGGGCCTTATCACAAGGCATGAGACCCAAGCAGGATCAGATGCTCTAGGGAGTGGAGCACAGGCCTGAGGGGAAAGATTTGGAGACTGGGCCCATCCTGGAATCTCCACTCCCCATCCTGGTATCTCCAGTGCCTCTTGGATTCTGCGAGGTTATCCAAAATCAGCAACCAACTGACGGCTCACAAGGAGTGACCCCCCCAAACAGAAGAGGACTGTGTCTGTAAATTCTCTGCACTGGCTCGGGGCAGCACTCCCTCTGCCCACCTGGGACTGTGTAGGTTCCTCTTCTTACCAACTCTCTCCCTCTGCAGGGCAGCAGCTTCCTGCCCGCCTATGACCTGTCAAGGCTGCCAGCCTTCAACCATGCAGGCCTCTCTCAGCAAAACCTGCCCCTTTCCCTTTCCCCAATAAACCTGTTTTTAAATGTAACTACCGTCTCTGTCTCGTGGAGAAACTCGCCTGGGAAACTCGCCGCGTGCCACTGACAGGGGAGCTCTGCAGATACCTATCCCAGAGTGAAGCCCAGGACCCCGCTGTAACGCAACCAACCCATTCCAGGTGGGTTTATGAACGGTTCTAGCAGCCACATGCTCCTCGCCCTTGTTTGTAGTCGCCGCTCTCCTCCACACACTCCACTGTCCTCCTCCACCCTCGACACCGCACCCCCACCCTACACCAGGTGCCGCCATCAGGCCTGCGTTCAGGCCCGCACTGATGCGTCATCTCTCCTAATGGCGGGAGAGCAGAAAAGCCTGATACTTTTTACCTTACCCTACAATCCACCCCCTCAGGGTTTTCTGCCAGACCATCTACATATAGACAATTTTGTTTCTTAGCAAACATAAACAAGGCAGCCATGTCCCATAAAAGTAAATAGTACACATCACACTATAACAACAAAATACAACAGAACACAAGTTAGTCCAGGCGAGGTACCAACCTAGTGGCAAAAGACATTCATTGGCACCAGCAGATGATCCCCAAATCTGCTGCCGAAGGCACTGCAGCATGCAAAGTGGGAACTAGCTTATTTAACTCATGATAATCTACCGTCATGCGCCAAGAGCCATCGGCTTCTTCACTGGCCACACCGGTGAATTGTCGGGGCTGTGGGCAGTACGCACAATGCCCGCTTTCTCCAGTTCTGATATTGTGCCCAATTTCCTTGTAGACTCCGGGCAACTGATATTGGTTGGTATTAGTCACTCGCCTAGGGACTGGCAGTTGTGTGGGCAGATGCTTAGCGTGTCCTCTCACCACTGCCTTTACCACACGCACTCTAAGGTGAAACTCTCCGGCTGTGGTCTCTCGCCATAAGCCACATAGTACATCCACCCCCAGGATGTACTCCAGGACGGGCAACACATATACTTTATACTCTTTTGGGGGGTAATGGCCCAATCCCCAGAGATAGTCTCACTGATATCACCTTGACACTCTGGCCTCCAGAGCCATCAATACAAGTAGACCTGTGAAATCTTTCTGGATTTCCATAGAGCAGAGTACATTCTGCTCCTGTGTCTACCAGAGCTAAAACCCTTTGCATGTTAGTTGGGGACCAGTGGATGGCAAGCTCCACATGTGGCCTCCGGTCCCTGCCCGTCCCCTGTGGACAGGTTCCTTGGCCCTCACCCTATTTGAAAGCGATCAGGCCTCACCCGAGGATAGGGTTGGTAGCAAGTGTCTTCCAGGCGCAGGACATGTGCCTGAGGCCTGGAGCTTCCAGGCTCCCCCTGAGCAGCAGTCCTTCTCATGGGCGTGAACCTCTGGTCTTCTTGCAGCTGCTGCCATAATTCCAACAAATATAGATTGGGCTGTGCGTGTATTTTAGTGCTATCTACACCTGCTCTCACTAAATCTGTCCACATTTGGTTATGGGTGACTTAAATAAATTCGGTGGTGCCAAGAAGATTCCTTTCCCTCCTTGGCATTCCTTTTAACTTTTCAACAACTACCCATATTCCCTCCTGAGTTTGAGAGCGCCAGTTCTCAACTTCGCCCAAGCTGGCTATCTCTGTTTTGACGTCGTGTAGCTGACGACTCACATGGGGTGCTACAACTGCCATGAGGGATCCAAATGAGGATGAGGGGACATTTTTTAATACCAAGTCTCTCATCCCTGCTGTGAAACGCTCATCATCAGGACCACGGGAATTCACATTAAACATGGCCTGCTGCATCCCCAATTCCCGAAGGACCTGTACCAGCTCGGCGTACGTCTGCCATCCACTTACTGTGTCCGGCACGTCTCCTGCATCAGCCAGACTGTCCGTATGGCAGCCATTATCCATTCCCGGAGGGTGTGGTCGCCCTGGCCATACTGCTGTCTGTTCTGTAGCCTCTGTCGCAAGGATGGGTGTAAACCATGGAGGCCAGTCTCTCCATCACTTGTGCCGTGCAAATGATCCCATCCAGCCCCAGGCCCCACAAATGTAGCAGCCAGGCTGCCAAGGGTTCCCCTGGTTTCTGGTGGAAACTGTTTGTCCAAGTCCACCAGTTCCGCCTGGGTGTATGGTTGATAGGAAGTAAATTCTGTCATTTGTGGTGGTCCAGCAGCCTGACCACCCACCTGGGGCCATGGGTGGCTGCCGCTTTATTTCTGAGTCACCACTCGGCGGGCCCGGAGCATGGGACCAGCCTCCACCTCCTCTCCAGAGGAGTCCGGCATCTCAGGGGTCGCAGGTTGGTTTGCCATTGCTGGTTGTGACTCGGGCAAAGGGGCAGCCTCCCTCTCCTCCTGTCCTGAGGAGGGGTCTGGCATCTCTGGAGTCATGGGTTGGTTTCCCACCACCAGCTGCGATTCGGGCAAAGGGCCAGCCTCCCTCTCCTTCCTTTCTGAGCTGGAGTCTGGCATCTCCAGAATGGTGGGTTGGTTTCTCTGAACTTCTTCCTCCAGAATCCTCAAACATTGTAGTTTTCGCATCTTTTCCCGCATCTCATCCCATACTCGCTGGACTCTAGTTTGCTCTTTCTGCCTGGACTCAAGCAGAGCTGTGAGAAACACCCATCCCACTGCTCCTGCCACCTCGCGGGCACTGCATCTGTAACAGGGTGGTCCCCAGGAAAGGGGGAGGTTCCCTGCCCCACCCAAGGGAGGGTGGAGCTGAGCAGGAAGAGGAGAAGCTGAAGAAGAGACTGAGGAAGGAAGCAGGATGGAGCAAGGAGACCTGGAGGAGGCGCATGGAGCCTAGAGACACGTGAAGAAACTGTGCTTGTCTTTTGGTCGTGGACTGGGTAACACAGATGTGGGTGAGACCCGTGGGGAGGTGACAATGGCAGCTTTTATCTTGATGTTGATTTTGCTCTTTTCCTTCCGGGCTTGTTCAGTTGTTTGTGACCCTTTTCTGTGGGTCCCCACTGGAAGATGCTTTAGACTTGTAGCAGGCTTTGGGGCCTTGTTCTGGGCCAATCCCATTTGGATGGACTTTTACCCACGAGGGGACGGGTAACTCTGGATGTTTCATTTAGAAACTAGACTCTTTGCCTTCCCTGTATTGTTTCCTAGTTTTATTAAAGTTCCTTCCCATTAAAGTCTCCTATGTTTTGTGTTGATGCGGCGGATGGCAGAACCCATGTAGAATAGGCAGGTTTGCGGGGTTTGGGCTGCCCCTCTCCCTGTCCTATAACACATCCACTCAGGGTTTCTTCTATTTCATACAGGGCCTGTTCCAACTGCCCTGGGGATCCATCTACCTCTGGCCATTCCTGGAGAGGTGCCCACAGGGCGAGGAGGTTGGCCACCGAGTACCATCTGCTCGTGGCTGGCCACCTGGCAACCCCTCCCCAGGTTCCAAAGGGTTTCGTCTGCGTAGAGCCGTCCTGCTTTGAACCTTCCTGCCATCTACGCTAGTTGTAGTGCAACCAACCCATCCCGGGTAGGTTTATGAACAGATCTAGCACCCACATGCTCTTCATCGCTGTTTGTAGCCACCGTCCTCCTCGTATGGGGTGGAACTGGGTGATCTCCCGTGCTTGTCAAAATTAACTGCCTTGGAGACAGGCTGCTGCTTGGAGCCTGGCTAAGAGGCAGCCAGCCCTGCCCCTGCGACCCGCATCAGTGTCAGTCTGGGATTCCCAGCCAGGCTCCTGGCGGGGACCTGCTTCAGGGCCTGGGGCATGGTTGTGTCAGTGAAGTGGCCTGATCTGCGTGGCCTCGAGCAGACTGAAAAACACGTTCTCTTTGATTAGAGGTCAGGGTGGAAGAGAGGATAACGTGTAGTCATGACACCGAAGGTTATAGGTGTAACCTTAGGTGTAACCTTGGGTAAGATAACGAAATTCTTTGGTGTAGGTAGTGGGGTCCTTAGTGAAACAGCCGAGATGCTTTTCAATCTGGGAGAGATCAGACAGAGGGAAAGGATCGTGGACTCCACCTGCTCCTTCAGTCCCCGCAACCTCCCTAAGGGGACAAAGAGGACGACTGTGAGAGCAGGTGTGGTAGCTGGGAGGTGGAAGCGGGGGCAGGCCTGGGGAGCTGAAGGAGGTGAAGACTGAACATCTAGAGGACAAGAGAACGCAGAAGAGGAGAGGGCGAAGAGGGAGAGGAGACTGGAGACTTGGAAAGTACAACTGGTTTGCAGGAGGGAGAGATGGGAGGGCATGAGAAAGGGACACCTGGACTGGATGGGCTTCCCCAAATCAGAACCAGGAGCAATGGGGGTCGGCTGGTGTAGGCCCGCGGTTTATGGAACAGTCGACCAGGATGGGGGTGAGGAGAGGAGCCAGGTAACCAGGGGTGAGGGCCTCCTAGGAAGGAGGGTCAGGCAGGTGACTCACCCCAAGGATCAAGGCCGGTGGTGGATGTGAGGCGTCTGCCATGGAGAGGAGAGGTCCCAGGGACGGGAAGGCGGCCCCAGCGCCAGGGGACACAGCCTTCCAGGTTTCGGGCACCAAGATGAAAGGTTTGGGGCGGTAAAGAAAAGGGGAGCCAGGCTAAACTTTCTCAAAGGAAGGGACATTCATTGTGTCCCCAGGCGAGCTTTGCTGATTCAAGGTGGGGTGTCCCTGAAGTCACGCCCGTCGTGGGGGGAGATGTCATTTCATAGGGTGAGGAGAGGTTAGGTAGGAAAACTGGGTTGGCAGGGGGGAACAGGTTTAGGTGGAACAAAGTTGTTTTTTCGTGGAGCCGAGTTGTTTTCCCCTGCTTATGGCTTCAGTTTCAGTTTGATGGAATCAGGGGTACTGGTGTCAGGGCCATCTTGTTGTTTGTATGTGGGCTTCCCCATTCCTGGCCCCTGCATCGACCTTTCATACCAGCCTTTTGTTGATAGGAAAAGGGGCAACGGTTCTTTCTTTGGCTACTTCCTGCTGGACGGGGGCGAAGACCGGGGTGGGGGCTCAGGCCTGGTTATGAGAAGGTCTTTGCAGGGACAGGAGGACATGGGTGGAGGAGTTGGTTAAAGGTGCTACGGGGCGGATCTTGGATCCCGTGTTGGATGAAATGCAGTAAGCATGGGGCAAAAAGAAAAAAATAAGGTTAGGTTCAGAGGCCCTGTGAGTGCTAATACCTTGCCTGAGGCTGCGCTGATCTGGAATTTCCAGGTATAGACAGAAGAACGGGAAGTGGCTTGAAGTGATGGGATTAGAAAC
>NW_028167632.1:0-11078 GCF_964194135.1 Talpa europaea
TTTTCGGCTTAATTTTCTGTTAGTTCTGCTTTATCGTCTTATTCTTCGGGTTCTCCGTCTTCTTCTTCTTCTTCTTGTAGTTCTTCATCTCCTTCTCCTTCTTCTGTTTCTTCTGCATGTTATGCTTTTTCAATTACTTCTTCTTCTGCGGCTTCTTCTGAACCTTCCTCGGCTTATTCTTCTGTTATTTCTTCTTATTTTGCGTATCCTTCTGTAATTTCTGCTTTTCGGCTTATTCTTCTGTTATTTCTGCTTTTTTGACCTATTCTTTTTCTATTTCGGCTTTTTCATCTAATTCTTCTGTTTCTTCTTCTTGTTCTTCCTGTTCTTCTAGTTCTCCTTCTTCATCTGGTTGTTCTACATCTCCTTCTTCTGCTTCTTTATCTTCTTCTGCGTTTTCTGCATTTTCCATCACTTCTTCTCATGTGCGTTTTCATCTTATTCTTCTGTTTCTACTTCTTGTTCTTCTTCTTCTTCTTGTCCTTCTTGTTCTCCTTGTAGTTCTACATCCCCATCTTCCTTCTTCTTCATCTTCTTCTGTTTCTTCCACATTTTCAATTACTTCATCTACTTCTTCTTCTGCTGCTGCTTCTTCAGCTTATTCATGTATTATTTCTGCTTTTTCGGCTTATTCTTCTGTAATTTCTGCATTTTCGGCTTATACTTCTGTTCTTTCTCGTTTTTCGGCTTAATCTCTGTTATTTCTGCTTTTCGTCTTCTTCGGGTTCTACTTCTTGTTCTTCTTGTAGTTCTACATCTCCTTCTTCTTCTTCTGTTTCTTCTGCCTTTTATGCTTTTTCAATTACTTTTTCTTCTGTGGCTTCTTCAGATCCTTCTTCAGCTTATTCTTCTGTTATTTCTGCTTTTTTTTGGTATTCTTCTGTTATTTCTGCTTTTTCGGCTTATTCTTCTCTTATTTCTGCTTTTTCGGCCTATTCGTTTTCTATTTCTGCTTTTTCATCTAATTCTTCTGTTTCTTCTCTTGTTCTTCTAGTTCTTCTTCATCGGGTTGTTCTCCATTCCTTCTTCTTCTTCTTCTTTATTTTCTTCTCTTTCTTCTGCATTTTCTGCTTTTCCAAATATTTCGTATTCTACATCTGCTTTTCTTCAGCTTATTCTTCTGTGATTTCTGCGTTTTCATCTCATTTTTCTGTTTCTATATTGTTCTTCCTGTTCTAGTTCCTCTTGTTCGTCTTGTAGTTCTACATCCCCGTCTTCTTCTTCTTCTTCATCTTCTTCTGTATCTTCTGCAATTTCTGCTTTATCAATTACTTCAACTTCTTCTGTTTCTTCTGCTTCTTCTTCAGCTTATTCAAGTGTTATTCTGCCTTTTCGGCTTATTCTTCTGTAATTTCTGCTTTTTCATCTAATTCTTCTGTGTCTTCTTCTTCTTCTTCTTCTTCTTCTTCTTCTTCTTCTTCTTCTTCTTCTTCTACTACTACTTGTTCTTCTTGTACTTCTACATACCCTTCTTGGTCTTCTTTATCTTCTTCTATTTCTTCTGCTTTTTCTGCTTTGTAAATCACTTCTTCTTCTGCTTCTTCTACTCCTTCTTCAGCTTATTCTTCTGTTATTTGTGAGTTTCCATGATAGTCTTCTGTTTCTTTTTCTTGTTCTTCTAAGTCTTCTTGTTCTCCTTGTAGTTCTACATCCCCATTTTCTTCTTCATCTTCTTCTGTTTCTTCCGCATTATCTGCATTTTCAATTACTTCATCGATTCGTCTTCTTCTGCTGCTTCTTCATCTTTTTCATGTGTTATTTCTGCTATTTCGGCTTCCTCTTCTGTAATTTCTGCATTTTCGTCTTATACTTCGGTTATTTTCCTTTTTCGGCTTAATCTTCTGTTAGTTCTGCTTTTCGTCTTATTCTTTGGTTTCTACTTCTTGTTCTTCTTGTTCATCTTGTTTTTCTTGCAGTTCTACATCTCCTTCTTCTTCTTCTGTTTCTACTGCATGTTATGCTTTTTCAATTACTTCTTCTTCTGCTACTTCTTCTGCATCTCCTTCAGCTTATTCTCCTGTTATTTCTGCTTATTTTGCTTCTTCTTCTGTTATTTCTGCTTTTCGGCTTATTCTTCTGTTATTTCTGCTTTGTCGGCCTATTCTTTTTCTATTTCTGCTTTTCCGTCTAATTCTTCTGTTTTTTCTTCTTGTTCTTGTTCTTCTAGTTCTTCTTCTTCATCCGCTTTTCTACATTCCCTTCTTCTTCTTCTTTATCTCCTTCTGTTTCTTCTTCATTTTCTGCTTTTTCCTATCTTCTTATTCTACTGCTTCTGCTTTTCTTCAGCTTATTCTTCTGTTATTTGTGCCTTTTCATCTTATTCTTCTGTTTCTACTTCTTGTTCTTCTTGTTCTTCTAGTTCTCCTTGTACTTCTACATCCCCATCATCTTCTTCTTCATCTTCTTCTGTTTCTTCCGCATTGTCTGCATTTTCAATTACTTCATCGCTTCTTCTTCTGCTGCTGCTTCTTCATCTTATTCATGTGTTATTTCTGCTTTTTCGGCTTATTCTTCTGTAATTTCTGCATTTTCGTCTTATGCTTCGGTTATTTTCCTTTTTCGGCTTAATTTTCTGTTAGTTCTGCTTTATCGTCTTATTCTTCGGGTTCTCCGTCTTCTTCTTCTTCTTCTTGTAGTTCTTCATCTCCTTCTCCTTCTTCTGTTTCTTCTGCATGTTATGCTTTTTCAATTACTTCTTCTTCTGCGGCTTCTTCTGAACCTTCCTCGGCTTATTCTTCTGTTATTTCTTCTTATTTTGCGTATCCTTCTGTAATTTCTGCTTTTCGGCTTATTCTTCTGTTATTTCTGCTTTTTTGACCTATTCTTTTTCTATTTCGGCTTTTTCATCTAATTCTTCTGTTTCTTCTTCTTGTTCTTCCTGTTCTTCTAGTTCTCCTTCTTCATCTGGTTGTTCTACATCTCCTTCTTCTGCTTCTTTATCTTCTTCTGCGTTTTCTGCATTTTCCATCACTTCTTCTCATGTGCGTTTTCATCTTATTCTTCTGTTTCTACTTCTTGTTCTTCTTCTTCTTCTAGTCCTTCTTGTTCTCCTTGTAGTTCTACATCCCCATCTTCTTCTTCTTCATCTTCTTCTGTTTCTTCCACATTTTCAATTACTTCATCTACTTCTTCTTCTGCTGCTGCTTCTTCAGCTTATTCATGTGTTATTTCTGCTTTTTCGGCTTATTCTTCTGTAATTTCTGCATTTTCGGCTTATACTTCTGTTCTTTCTCGTTTTTCGGCTTAATCTCTGTTATTTCTGCTTTTCGTCTTCTTCGGGTTCTACTTCTTGTTCTTCTTGTAGTTCTACATCTCCTTCTTCTTCTTCTGTTTCTTCTGCCTTTTATGCTTTTTCAATTACTTTTTCTTCTGTGGCTTCTTCAGATCCTTCTTCAGCTTATTCTTCTGTTATTTCTGCTTTTTTTTGGTATTCTTCTGTTATTTCTGCTTTTTCGGCTTATTCTTCTCTTATTTCTGCTTTTTCGGCCTATTCGTTTTCTATTTCTGCTTTTTCATCTAATTCTTCTGTTTCTTCTCTTGTTCTTCTAGTTCTTCTTCATCGGGTTGTTCTCCATTCCTTCTTCTTCTTCTTCTTTATTTTCTTCTCTTTCTTCTGCATTTTCTGCTTTTCCAAATATTTCGTATTCTACATCTGCTTTTCTTCAGCTTATTCTTCTGTGATTTCTGCGTTTTCATCTCATTTTTCTGTTTCTATATTGTTCTTCCTGTTCTAGTTCCTCTTGTTCGTCTTGTAGTTCTACATCCCCGTCTTCTTCTTCTTCTTCATCTTCTTCTGTATCTTCTGCAATTTCTGCTTTATCAATTACTTCAACTTCTTCTGTTTCTTCTGCTTCTTCTTCAGCTTATTCAAGTGTTATTCTGCCTTTTCGGCTTATTCTTCTGTAATTTCTGCTTTTTCATCTAATTCTTCTGTGTCTTCTTCTTCTTCTTCTTCTTCTTCTTCTTCTTCTTCTTCTTCTTCTTCTTCTTCTTCTTCTTCTTCTTCTTCTTCTTCTTCTTCTTCTTCTTCTTCTTCTTCTTCTTCTTCTTCTTCTTCTTCTTCTTCTTCTTCTTCTTCTTCTACTACTTGTTCTTCTTGTACTTCTACATACCCTTCTTGGTCTTCTTTATCTTCTTCTATTTCTTCTGCTTTTTCTGCTTTGTAAATCACTTCTTCTTCTCCTTCTTCTACTCCTTCTTCAGCTTATTCTTCTGTTATTTGTGAGTTTCCATGATAGTCTTCTGTTTCTTTTTCTTGTTCTTCTAAGTCTTCTTGTTCTCCTTGTAGTTCTACATCCCCATTTTCTTCTTCATCTTCTTCTGTTTCTTCCGCATTATCTGCATTTTCAATTACTTCATCGATTTGTCTTCTTCTGCTGCTTCTTCATCTTTTTCATGTGTTATTTCTGCTATTTCGGCTTCTTCTTCTGTAATTTCTGCATTTTCGTCTTATACTTCGGTTATTTTCCTTTTTCGGCTTAATCTTCTGTTAGTTCTGCTTTTCGTCTTATTCTTTGGTTTCTACTTCTTGTTCTTCTTGTTCATCTTGTTTTTCTTGCAGTTCTACATCTCCTTCTTCTTCTTCTGTTTCTACTGCATGTTATGCTTTTTCAATTACTTCTTCTTCTGCTACTTCTTCTGCATCTCCTTCAGCTTGTTCTCCTGTTATTTCTGCTTATTTTGCTTCTTCTTCTGTTATTTCTGCTTTTCGGCTTATTCTTCTGTTATTTCTGCTTTGTCGGCCTATTCTTTTTCTATTTCTGCTTTTCCGTCTAATTCTTCTGTTTTTTCTTCTTGTTCTTGTTCTTCTAGTTCTTCTTCTTCATCCGCTTTTCTACATTCCCTTCTTCTTCTTCTTTTTTATCTCCTTCTGTTTCTTCTTCATTTTCTGCTTTTTCCAATCTTCTTATTCTACTGCTTCTGCTTTTCTTCAGCTTATTCTTCTGTTATTTGTGCCTTTTCATCTTATTCTTCTGTTTCTACTTCTTATTCTTCTGTTTCTACTTCTTGTTCTTCTTGTTCTTCTAGTTCTCCTTGTACTTCTACATCCCCATCATCTTCTTCTTCATCTTCTTCTGTTTCTTCCGCATTGTCTGCATTTTCAATTACTTCATCGCTTCTTCTTCTGCTGCTGCTTCTTCATCTTATGGGTTATTTTCCTTTTTCGGCTTAATTTTCTGTTAGTTCTGCTTTATCGTCTTATTCTTCGGGTTCTCCGTCTTCTTCTTCTTCTTCTTGTAGTTCTTCATCTCCTTCTCCTTCTTCTGTTTCTTCTGCATGTTATGCTTTTTCAATTACTTCTTCTTCTGCGGCTTCTTCTGAACCTTCTCGGCTTATTCTTCTGTTATTTCTTCTTATTTTGCGTATCCTTCTGTAATTTCTGCTTTTTCGGCTTATTCTTCTGTTATTTCTGCTTTTTCGACCTATTCTTTTTCTATTTCGGCTTTTTCATCTAATTCTTCTGTTTCTTCTTCTTGTTCTTCCTGTTCTTCTAGCTTCTCCTTCTTCATCTGGTTGTTCTACATCTCCTTCTTCTGCTTCTTTATCTTCTTCTGCGTTTTCTGCATTTTCCATCACTTCTTCTCATGTGCGTTTTCATCTTATTCTTCTTTTTCTACTTCTTGTTCTTCTTCTTCTTCTAGTCCTTCTTGTTCTCCTTGTAGTTCTACATCCCCATCTTCTTCTTCTTCATCTTCTTCTGTTTCTTCCACATTTTCAATTACTTCATCTACTTCTTCTTCTGCTGCTGCTTCTTCAGCTTATTCATGTGTTATTTCTGCTTTTTCGGCTTATTCTTCTGTAATTTCTGCATTTTCGCTTATACTTCTGTTCTTTCTCGTTTTTCGGCTTAATCTCTGTTATTTCTGCTTTTCGTCTTCTTCGGGTTCTACTTCTTGTTCTTCTTGTAGTTCTACATCTCCTTCTTCTTCTTCTGTTTCTTCTGCCTTTTATGCTTTTTCAATTACTTTTTCTTCTGTGGCTTCTTCAGATCCTTCTTCAGCTTATTCTTCTGTTATTTCTGCTTTTTTTGGTATTCTTCTGTTATTTCTGCTTTTTCGGCTTATTCTTCTCTTATTTCTGCTTTTTCGGCCTATTCGTTTTCTATTTCTGCTTTTTCATCTAATTCTTCTGTTTCTTCTCTTGTTCTTCTAGTTCTTCTTCATCGGGTTGTTCTCCATTCCTTTCTTCTTCTTCTTTCTTATTTTCTTCTCTTTCTTCTGCATTTTCTGCTTTTCCAAATATTTCGTATTCTACATCTGCTTTTCTTCAGCTTATTCTTCTGTGATTTCTGCGTTTTCATCTCATTTTTCTGTTTCTATATTGTTCTTCCTGTTCTAGTTCCTCTTGTTCGTCTTGTAGTTCTACATCCCCGTCTTCTTCTTCTTCTTCATCTTCTTCTGTATCTTCTGCAATTTCTGCTTTATCAATTACTTCAACTTCTTCTGTTTCTTCTGCTTCTTCTTCAGCTTATTCAAGTGTTATTCTGCCTTTTCGGCTTATTCTTCTGTAATTTCTGCTTTTTCATCTAATTCTTCTGTGTTTCTTCTTCTTCTTCTTCTTCTTCTTCTTCTTCTTCTTCTTCTTCTTCTTCTTCTTCTTCTTCTTCTTCTTCTTCTTCTTCTTCTTCTTCTTCTTCTTCTTCTTCTTCTTCTTCTTCTTCTTCTTCTTCTTCTTCTTCTTCTTCTTCTTCTACTACTACTTGTTCTTCTTGTACTTCTACATACCCTTCTTGGTCTTCTTTATCTTCTTCTATTTCTTCTGCTTTTTCTGCTTTGTAAATCACTTCTTCTTCTGCTTCTTCTACTCCTTCTTCAGCTTATTCTTCTGTTATTTGTGAGTTTCCATGATAGTCTTCTGTTTCTTTTTCTTGTTCTTCTAAGTCTTCTTGTTCTCCTTGTAGTTCTACATCCCCATTTTCTTCTTCATCTTCTTCTGTTTCTTCCGCATTATCTGCATTTTCAATTACTTCATCGATTTGTCTTCTTTTGCTGCTTCTTCATCTTTTTCATGTGTTATTTCTGCTATTTCGGCTTCTTCTTCTGTAATTTCTGCATTTTCATCTTATACTTCGGTTATTTTCCTTTTTCGGCTTAATCTTCTGTTAGTTCTGCTTTTCGTCTTATTCTTTGGTTTCTACTTCTTGTTCTTCTTGTTCATCTTGTTTTTCTTGCAGTTCTACATCTCCTTCTTCTTCTTCTGTTTCTACTGCATGTTATGCTTTTTCAATTACTTCTTCTTCTGCTACTTCTTCTGCATCTCCTTCAGCTTATTCTCCTGTTATTTCTGCTTATTTGCTTCTTCTTCTGTTATTTCTGCTTTTCGGCTTATTCTTCTGTTATTTCTGCTTTGTCGGCCTATTCTTTTTCTATTTCTGCTTTTCCGTCTAATTCTTCTGTTTTTTCTTCTTGTTCTTGTTCTTCTAGTTCTTCTTCTTCATCCGCTTTTCTACATTCCCTTCTTCTTCTTCTTTTTCTCCTTCTGTTTCTTCTTCATTTTCTGCTTTTTCCTATCTTCTTATTCTACTGCTTCTGCTTTTTCTTCAGCTTATTCTTCTGTTATTTGTGCCTTTTCATCTTATTCTTCTGTTTCTACTTCTTGTTCTTCTTGTTCTTCTAGTTCTCCTTGTACTTCTACATCCCCATCATCTTCTTCTTCATCTTCTTCTGTTTCTTCCGCATTGTCTGCATTTTCAATTACTTCATCGCTTCTTCTTCTGCTGCTGCTTCTTCATCTTATTCATGTGTTATTTCTGCTTTTCGGCTTATTCTTCTGTAATTTCTGCATTTTCGTCTTATGCTTCGGTTATTTTCCTTTTTCGGCTTAATTTTCTGTTAGTTCTGCTTTATCGTCTTATTCTTCGGGTTCTCCGTCTTCTTCTTCTTCTTCTTGTAGTTCTTCATCTCCTTCTCCTTCTTCTGTTTCTTCTGCATGTTATGCTTTTTCAATTACTTCTTCTTCTGCGGCTTCTTCTGAACCTTCCTCGGCTTATTCTTCTGTTATTTCTTCTTATTTTGCGTATCCTTCTGTAATTTCTGCTTTTTCGGCTTATTCTTCTGTTATTTCTGCTTTTTCGACCTATTCTTTTTCTATTTCGGCTTTTTCATCTAATTCTTCTGTTTCTTCTTCTTGTTCTTCCTGTTCTTCTAGTTCTCCTTCTTCATCTGGTTGTTCTACATCTCCTTCTTCTGCTTCTTTATCTTCTTCTGCGTTTTCTGCATTTTCCATCACTTCTTCTCATGTGCGTTTTCATCTTATTCTTCTTTTCTACTTCTTGTTCTTCTTCTTCTTCTAGTCCTTCTTGTTCTCCTTGTAGTTCTACATCCCCATCTTCTTCTTCTTCATCTTCTTCTGTTTCTTCCACATTTTCAATTACTTCATCTACTTCTTCTTCTGCTGCTGCTTCTTCAGCTTATTCATGTGTTATTTCTGCTTTTTCGGCTTATTCTTCTGTAATTTCTGCATTTTCGGCTTATACTTCTGTTCTTTCTCGTTTTTCGGCTTAATCTCTGTTATTTCTGCTTTTCGTCTTCTTCGGGTTCTACTTCTTGTTCTTCTTGTAGTTCTACATCTCCTTCTTCTTCTTCTGTTTCTTCTGCCTTTTATGCTTTTTCAATTACTTTTTCTTCTGTGGCTTCTTCAGATCCTTCTTCAGCTTATTCTTCTGTTATTTCTGCTTTTTTTTGGTATTCTTCTGTTATTTCTGCTTTTTCGGCTTATTCTTCTCTTATTTCTGCTTTTTCGGCCTATTCGTTTTCTATTTCTGCTTTTTCATCTAATTCTTCTGTTTCTTCTCTTGTTCTTCTAGTTCTTCTTCATCGGGTTGTTCTCCATTCCTTCTTCTTCTTCTTCTTTATTTTCTTCTCTTTCTTCTGCATTTTCTGCTTTTCCAAATATTTCGTATTCTACATCTGCTTTTCTTCAGCTTATTCTTCTGTGATTTCTGCGTTTTCATCTCATTTTTCTGTTTCTATATTGTTCTTCCTGTTCTAGTTCCTCTTGTTCGTCTTGTAGTTCTACATCCCCGTCTTCTTCTTCTTCTTCATCTTCTTCTGTATCTTCTGCAATTTCTGCTTTATCAATTACTTCAACTTCTTCTGTTTCTTCTGCTTCTTCTTCAGCTTATTCAAGTGTTATTCTGCCTTTTCGGCTTATTCTTCTGTAATTTCTGCTTTTTCATCTAATTCTTCTGTGTCTTCTTCTTCTTCTTCTTCTTCTTCTTCTTCTTCTTCTTCTTCTTCTTCTTCTTCTTCTTCTTCTTCTTTCTCTTCTTCTCTTCCTCTTCTTCTACTACTACTTGTTCTTCTTGTACTTCTACATACCCTTCTTGGTCTTCTTTATCTTCTTCTATTTCTTCTGCTTTTTCTGCTTTGTAAATCACTTCTTCTTCTGCTTCTTCTACTCCTTCTTCAGCTTATTCTTCTGTTATTTGTGAGTTTCCATGATAGTCTTCTGTTTCTTTTTCTTGTTCTTCTAAGTCTTCTTGTTCTCCTTGTAGTTCTACATCCCCATTTTCTTCTTCATCTTCTTCTGTTTCTTCCGCATTATCTGCATTTTCAATTACTTCATCGATTCGTCTTCTTCTGCTGCTTCTTCATCTTTTTCATGTGTTATTTCTGCTATTTCGGCTTCTTCTTCTGTAATTTCTGCATTTTCGTCTTATACTTCGGTTATTTTCCTTTTTCGGCTTAATCTTCTGTTAGTTCTGCTTTTCGTCTTATTCTTTGGTTTCTACTTCTTGTTCTTCTTGTTCATCTTGTTTTTCTTGCAGTTCTACATCTCCTTCTTCTTCTTCTGTTTCTACTGCATGTTATGCTTTTTCAATTACTTCTTCTTCTGCTACTTCTTCTGCATCTCCTTCAGCTTATTCTCCTGTTATTTCTGCTTATTTTGCTTCTTCTTCTGTTATTTCTGCTTTTTGGCTTATTCTTCTGTTATTTCTGCTTTGTCGGCCTATTCTTTTTCTATTTCTGTCTTTTCCGTCTAATTCTTCTGTTTTTTCTTCTTGTTCTTGTTCTTCTAGTTCTTCTTCTTCATCCGCTTTTCTACATTCCCTTCTTCTTCTTCTTTATCTCCTTCTGTTTCTTCTTCATTTTCTGCTTTTTCCTATCTTCTTATTCTACTGCTTCTGCTTTTCTTCAGCTTATTCTTCTGTTATTTGTGCCTTTTCATCTTATTCTTCTGTTTCTACTTCTTTGTTCTTCTTGTTCTTCTAGTTCTCCTTGTACTTCTACATCCCCATCATCTTCTTCTTCATCTTCTTCTGTTTCTTCCGCATTGTCTGCATTTTCAATTACTTCATCGCTTCTTCTTCTGCTGCTGCTTCTTCATCTTATTCATGTGTTATTTCTGCTTTTTCGGCTTATTCTTCTGTAATTTCTGCATTTTCGTCTTATGCTTCGGTTATTTTCCTTTTTTGGCTTAATTTTCTGTTAGTTCTGCTTTATCGTCTTATTCTTCGGGTTCTCCGTCTTCTTCTTCTTCTTCTTGTTAGTTCTTCATCTCCTTCTCCTTCTTCTGTTTCTTCTGCATGTTATGCTTTTTCAATTACTTCTTCTTCTGCGGCTTCTTCTGAACCTTCCTCGGCTTATTCTTCTGTTATTTCTTCTTATTTTGCGTATCCTTCTGTAATTTCTGCTTTTTCGGCTTATTCTTCTGTTATTTCTGCTTTTTCGACCTATTCTTTTTCTATTTCGGCTTTTTCATCTAATTCTTCTGTTTCTTCTTCTTGTTCTTCCTGTTCTTCTAGTTCTCCTTCTTCATCTGGTTGTTCTACATCTCCTTCTTCTGCTTCTTTATCTTCTTCTGCGTTTTCTGCATTTTCAATCACTTCTTCTCATGTGCGTTTTCATCTTATTCTTCTGTTCTACTTCTTGTTCTTCTCTTCTTCTAGTCCTTCTTGTTCTCCTTGTAGTTCTACATCCCCATCTTCTTCTTCTTCATCTTCTTCTGTTTCTTCCACATTTTCAATTACTTCATCTACTTCTTTCTTCTGCTGCTTGCTTCTTCTGCTGCTTCTTCTTCTTCTTCTTTTGTCCTTCTCCTTCTCTTCCTCCTACTCCTTCTCCTTCTCTATCTCC